>NC_062226.1:30732498-31032498 GCF_902686445.1 Sciurus carolinensis
GTGTTGATTAACACGTTGCCAAATGAAGATTAGAAATAACTGGATTATTATAGTACCATTTCAAAAGCAGGAAAAAATACTGATTTATTATAATTAAAAATCTAAGACTGGTGAAACTTTATAGGCTGAATAAGAAGAAAAATCAGGAAGCAACAGTTCTTAAAGTCTATAAGGAAACCAACACTATTGGTAGTGGGAGATTTTATTATCTGGCTCTAGTAAACTGTAGAGCAAATTAATAAAAAATAAAGCATGGATAATGCAAATTATTCATGCAAATTAAGTAAACAATAAAAATCAAGTAAAACATGAATAATTGATTAGAAAATTTTTTCTAATTCATTAGAAAAAATTAAGATAAATGCTGCAGTTAATGTTGCAGAGAACCTATACTCACGTCAATTAGTACATGCAATACCAAAAATTCCAGTAGCACTCAAAACAGGCTCTAAACTTAGGTGGTACACTGTTATATGGAAAGTACAAAAGATTAGAGCTCAAACCATTTCAGTAATATAATTATTAACTATTTAGAAAAGATCAACATACCAAAATCATTTATATCTGACCAAAGCAATAATCATGGTTAAACTGATAGATTTCAATAAATTCTAAAAAGAAAAATGTAAACATGGGAAATAGGAAGAAAGAAAGTTGAGGGTGAACGCATAAGATAGAACACGTAAGATATATTATAAAATATCAAAATAATGAAATAAAATAAAATAAATAAAATAAATATTTAAATCGCTTTAAACCTCATTAAAAAATAAATTGCAAATAACAGGGTGAGCATAGCATATTAAAATGGTTTTTCTGTTATAATAAAAGAAAACACATAGTAGATTTGGAAATGTCAGTAAAGTGTGTGACTTTCTACTAAAACACCAAATACTAAAATTGACAAGTAGAAAACTTGAATAGACCAAAATATGAACTAATACAGATATGATAAAAATGCTTACAACCACACAAAGATCACACACAATAGACCATAGGATAAAAAAATTACCTAACCAGGATAAGTCACTGATACAGCCTTTCAAATCTTTAAGAAACAGAAAATTCTGACGCAAAAAAAAGATAGAAAATAGCCTGATTATATGCCAGAGTGTTTACTTCATAATTCAAGGTTAGCTATTTAAAAAATAATTTCTGTTACTGTATATTAAATATTCATTCTTAACACCATGCCAAGAAACTTCCATACATTATCATAATTAATGTGAATATTATGACCATGTTAAATAGTGACCACAAATTGAAATACCAGACATTGTACTATTATTTTAATACTAACAAATAGAATGGTATTTGGCACAGCTGTGTGTGTACCCACTGACTGAGGATGGACCAGTCCATGCCCCACCCAAAGGCAGCTTCTCCTCAGCTCCAGATGTTTGCTGTCTTTCTAGAATAGAGGTGCACTGCCACAGGAGTTCTGTTTATTTTTAATTTTTTTTCAATTATTTCTAGTTCTGTCATTCATCAACTCTTAAGGGTTATCTTAGAAGATTATTAATTATGTTGTCATAGTGATTTAAAAAAAAACAAAAATTGCAAAATTCTGTACCTAGTTTTACTACTTTTGATCTAAAAATCAACAGAAAGCTCTTCTAAACATTCAGATCTGTCTAATCTGTTTTTATTAAACACAGCCAAAAAAAGGAAATAGAATAATATTTTTTAACCCTCTAGACTACTTATCCTACATATCTATGCAACAAACAATATGGCTGCTAAAGATAATAGAAAGAAAGTAATTTAAACACAGAAAAAGTGAGAGTTTGTACATGCCCTTTGTCATATCATCTAAGAGAATTAAAATTAAGAACATAGAAAGTATAAAAACAGTTAAGTTTCATTTAAGATGTAAAACTAAATAATTATTTTGGTTCATCTATTAAACATTTATAAAACTTAATTAAGTATTTTCCCATAAGAAAACCATATTACATATTTTTAAAATAAAAAGCAAACATCTTAGGAACTGGGGTTATATCTCAGTGGTAGAGTGCTTGCCTAGTATGCATGAGGTCATGGGCTTGATCTCTAGCACCACAAAAATAAATAACATTTTATAGTCCACTTCCTCTAATACAATTATAAATAAAGATGCTATATTTGATGGTATATTTATAACTTTAAATGCCTCTATTTATTATAAAATAAATTGTGAACACAAATGTATCCTAATCAAAAAAACTAGAAAGGAAAGAGATAAAGAGATAAATTAAAAGTCAAAATTAATTGAGGAGAAATTCCTAAATTAGCATAAATGACATTTTATGCACCTCTTTAGCAATAAATTCCCAGAAGAATATCATTTGCCAAAATTGATCATGAAAAGTAAAAAGTTTAACAGAAGAGATTGAAAAATGAATTAAAGGATATTTTTTTAAATGCCTGGTCCAGTTAGTTTTAGAAATGACTCCCACAAACTCAAGTGGAAAAGTCAAACACTAATCATTTCAACTGAAATTTATCTAAAACATTTCTTATGGAAAGTCCTTTGCTTCCTGGACTTTCAAGACTATCTTCTACCTGGTTTAGAAAGTACAACAAAACCTCTCTCAATGAATTATAGGGGGAAAGTATAATCAGATCTACAGTTTACTTTTTTAATTTTAATTTTTATTGTTTCTTTTTAGTTATCCATAACCTTTGGATTCATTTTGATGTAATTTTTAAAAGCATGGAATATAATTTGTTCTTATTCAGTCCCCAGTATTTTCCCCTTCCCTCTCCTCCACCTTCTCCTTGTTCTCTTTCCTCTACTAATCTTTCTGCTATTTACGTTTAGATTTTTTTGGGGGTGTGCCAAATGGGCTAGTGCTTTGTAGATATACATGATGGTGAGCCTTATTGTGGTATATTCATATATGTACATAGGAAAATTAGGTTAGATTCATTCCTCTCTTCTTCTCTTATCCCACCCCTTCTGTCTCTTTTTTCTATTTTGATGGAATCCAGTCCCCCTCCCATTTCTCTCTCCCTCTCCCTCCTCCCTCTCTCTCTCTCTCTTAATTTTTCCTCCTTATTTTGGACTATCTTCCACATATCAGAGAAAATATTCAACCTTTGACTTTTAGGGTCTGGCTTATTTCACTTAGCCTCATAGTCTCCAGATCCATCTATTTACCCGCAAATGCCATAATCTCATTCTTCTTTATGGCTGAATAAAACTCCATTGTGTTATAGAACACCTTTTCTTTTAAAATGTCCCAAAGTGAATTAAAATCATGAGTTTCCTGTCACATCCAACCACCACCTATATTCTCTCCGACTTTTCTTGTAGCAAAGACCATCACCTCTACTTGTGCCTTAGAGCACATTTTTGCCTTCTCAAGATCATTGTCCAAGAAATTCCTTCCTATCTCTCCTACATCAATAATTTATCTATTCTACTGAATTGTTTCCATTGGCAAAAGAGCCAGTGCATAATTTTCCACCTGAAATATGTACACCTATGTATGTGAGACATACACACATACACACATACTCATGTAGATGTTTCCTTGATTTCTTCCTCCATCGCCATTCCATTTATGTCCTTCTCTTTACAACATAACACTCCAAGGAGTTGCCCCCCATTTCTTCACATTCTCCCTTGAATCTGCTTCACTGAGGTATTAGGCTCCAACACTTCACCAAGTTACCCTACAGAAGTCACCAGTGACCTACACATTGCCAAAGCCAATGGTCAATTCTCTTTGTTTCAACCATCTGCTGGAAGCATTTGATAAATTCCATCACTGTCCCCTTCTTCAAACACCTTTTTACTTGACTTCTAGAACACATTGCAGCCTATTTTCCTACATCTCTGGTTATTCTCAGTATCTTTCGGTACTTCTTCCTCACCAGTGCCACCTCTACATGTTAGAATGTCCCAGGACTTATTCACTGACCTTCTCTTTATCTATAATCATTCATGTAATGATCTCATTGGGTCCTAAATGCTGTGTGTACATTCATGGTTTCCTAATCTGTCTCTGCAGTGCCCACCTTATTCTTGAGCTCCAGGTGATCCAACTATCTACTTGACATCTCAGTTTGTATCTTTATAAGTTATCTTCAAACTTAACAGCCACAAAATCACATTCCTGATAGTTCTCCCCCATCCCAAATCTGATTCTCCTATGATTTTCTTTGTCTCAATTAGTGGCAACTCCAGTTGCTCAGGGTAAAAACCTGAGTGGCATCCTTCACTCTCCTTTTCCTGCAGCCATGTCTGAGCCATCAGCAAATGCTGTCAGTTCCAGCTTCAAAACAGATCAAGATCCAATTAATCCTTCCCACCACCATAACTACCCCCTCAGTCCATAGCGCCATCACCTTTTGTCTACATGTGTGAAATTACCTCCTAACTGTTCCTTCCGTCTCAGCTCTTGTCACCGAAGTCCATTTTTAACAGCACTGTGACAATCCTGTTAAAACACAAGTCATATCAAATCATCTTTGTGTTCACACTCCACCAATGGCTGTTCATTTCACATCAAGGAAAAAGAGTCCTTACAATAACCTAGAAAAGTCTATTTTTCCCAAACCCAGTCCCCTACAAATTTCTTCTGACTGCCTCTCCAGCTACTCTGCCCTCATCCCTCCTCAAATGTTTCAAACACACTCCCACTTCAGTGATATGGACTCATTTTTCTCTGTGCATGAAATGCTCCTTATTCAGATATCCTCACCTTTTCAGAGAGAAGGTCTTCCCGGGTTGTCCTACTTTGTTTTTTTCCCTTTGCACTTAGTGCCATCTAATACCTCACAAATATTATCTGTTTAGCAGATTTGTTCCACCTCCTTCCATAGAATATAAGCTGCATGGATGCCTGTCTTCATTCACTGCTAGGTACTTAACATCTAGAACAGTGCCTGGCATTTAATCAGTATGTTGAGTGCATAGATGATTGAATGGGTAATGTGTTGTTTGTTACACTCTTTGCTCATTTGTTTGAATGAGTAAGTATGAAAATCCTTTAATTAGTATGTTGGGATTTTTATGTGCTAATATGGCTTCTAAAGTAGATCATAAATATAGTAAACACAGATCTTGCTTACACTATGAACTGTCTCAAAACATTTTAATTTACAAAGTGCCAATTTTATCTCAACTGCCATCCAAATCAAACTTATTCTTAACTAATGACATAATCAGGAACTTTTAATAAAGTAAAATTAACTAATGAGCCTCATTCTTTTAAGCAGAATGGTACTTGGTAGGGGCAGTTACTGGACTCTCTCTTAAACATCACTGTGTGGAAGGCACAGTGCTAAACCAGGTTCTCACTCCTATAGTGATAGCCAGGTCCTCATACAGTGGCAAAGGTATAGTGATATTCTTCTAAGTGGTCTCTGGGTCACCATCTCTTCTTCCTATATACACATTTTACTTGCTTGCAGGTCAGTATTACTAATGTGGCCCTCTGGTTATATCATTACATTGCTCAGAAATCTTCATGGCTCTCTTTTTACTATTAAAATAAAAACCAGTCTCATAAAATGGGTGTGTAAAAATTCTCTGCAGTCTAAAGTTGCAATGTGTTTTTTTCCACCTTGCTTTCCAATCAGATTGCTTCCTGACCCTTCTTATATTTTCCATATTTTGGGGGGGTGCAGGGTGGTGTGCTAAGGATCAAACCCAGGGCCTTGTGCATGCTATAGAAGTACACTATCACTGAGCCACATCCCTCTCTCCGCTTTTCATCTCTTTATCTTTATAACATTCCTGAATCTGGAAGGTTTGTTTACAGTGTATATTGAGGCTGGAGCAGTTGTTTGATCAGCATAGAAAATGGTGTTGGTATTATTCCCTTGGATTCAAGTTCTAGATTTCTATTAAAGGAACTAAAGATTACTTTTATCCTTTCATATGCCCACATATTCAACTAAATACTGAAGGTCTTATTCATATGGCCTTTTGTTAATCTGAGTTTCACCCATTCTTGGTGTGGTTTGTGAGCTAAGTATGATCTGTACATTGGCCCTCTTAAAATCACTGCTCTTCTTTATGAAGACAAATATCTCTAATCATGCCATCTTTTTTCAACTTTTCCTGCTACTACCTTATAAAAGAAGCAGAGAGAGAGGAAGTAAGAAAGAGGGAGAGAGAAGGAAGAAGCACTCTGCCTGGCACATGGAATTACATTTGGGACCTCCTCCTTCCAGACTATTTCCTATAAAGTCAGCAAGGGAAAAAAAGTATTCTAAAATTAGTTCTGATGATCATGTCCCTCCCTGTGCAGAATGTCTTCAATGTCTCCCCGTTGCCTCATGTGGCCTCAGAGATGACGTAATTCATTTCCCACCCTCATCTGTAGCCTGATTTCTCACTGCCTGTTGTCACACAGCTTGCACTCTCCACCTGTGGACTTTGTGCATGTGTCTCTGTGGGCTGACAGCTTCACTTTCCATTTTAATCTTCCTAAATAAACTGCATTTCCTTCTTTAAGACTCAGTTCTTTAAGACTCCTCTATGAAGCATTCCTGGGCACCCCTAGAGTAGAACCTGGAGGTGCCTGTGTTCTCTCTTCCAGTGACACCAGGTTTCCCTCCATCAGGATGCTCATTATACTGGTGTGAATTGCTTTTTTGCTTTCTTTCTCCCCACAAGTAGACTTTGAGCTTTACAAGACCAATGAGTTTTTATCTCTGTAACTATCAGTGCTAAAATGGTACCTGGTATTTCTCTCAGTTTATTATGCCATTACAACTATGCCTAATTGTTATTTTTTTTTTCTTGTTCTTGTTCATCCAAGAGTCCAAGACTTAAAAAGGAACATGGTAAAATTCAAGTTAAGCGAAAGTAGGTTATCAATCTTTTAATCTCTCAACTAATAGAGTAAGCATTTATACTGTACTTGATTATCATTATATTACAAAGAATATATAGAGAAGACAACTGTCACTAAAAAGCTATCAATGACATTATTTTAATTTATCCTAAGTCTGAAAATAAAATAGGCATAATCTATCATAAATGGGGATTCTCTGGAACCCAGTTTCTCAGTGCCAATTGCACAGTGAAACAGGCACTGGATTTTCTGGGCTGGGAAAGCTGGAGACATATACATTCTGATTGATTTGCTTTCTTTGATGGATGACTGTCTCAGAGCCAGCTGAGCACTGTCCTCCTGTCATGGTTATCTTAAATGTTACCACTGATAATGAGGAATAGGCTGTACTGAAATGAGGGAGCTATATTATCTGTGAAAAAATTCTGAAGACTTCTAGTACTGCCTTCTGAGATGCTTTAAGTATATATACTTATTAAGAGACCATGTCTCAAGGGTTCATCAAGCTAAAAATCCATAATCATTAAGCCCCAAATGTTCTTAAAATAGTGAGACTCCCCTTTCTACAACTTCCACTGTGCTTTCCAGATCACTAATTTGAGTAAATAAAATTAACCTATTTACTACTGGCCTTTTAATCTCTAGGTTATGTCAGCATATGTTTATATATCTATGTTTTAAGAAATCTGAAAGTAGATTTCTTAAGAGAAATACAATCATAATTCCCTTCCTTTGTAAGACTTAGGTAATTATCATTTGATTAATCTATGTATTTTAATGATTTGGCTCCCTGCTTCTCTGAAGAAGCAGAAAACTGTTTTAAAGTCTAAGATAGCTGAGACTTCATTACTTGTTGCATGATAGAAATTATTTTAAGTGATAGAATCCCACTAGGGAGTGCTAACATGAATAATTGCTATTACATGCAATCTACCAAAATGAAGAGTTTCATTGCATTTAATGATACTAGCATCTTCAAATATGATTTACATTTATCTCTAATGAAAATTGGTGCATACTTCACACTTTCTGATTTTTCTATGTCCCTTCTGTGGCAACATACTTCTATTGGCAATTGTAAATTATGGAGTAATGTTTGTGACAGGCAATGGGTGAATGTGTTTTGCTAAGCACCTAGACTTATATCATCTGGTTCCTCAGAATACCTACTATATGGCATTCCACATTTCAATTTAATTCCTTTTAAAGTGTCTTGTGTCACTGCTGTTGGTTTATTTTAATGCAGTATTTGTGTGTGTGTGTGTGTGTGTGTGTGTGTGTCTCCAACTAGAAAAATTCTGATAAAAGACTTGAAAAAGTGACCTGGGAATGGCCTTAATTGAAAACAAAACTTAAATGACATTAAATGATAGCTACCATTTCTAGATTTTTGTTCCATATCAGAAAGTGTGGTTGTGCTTTCTATGCATTATGTCCATCCCTAATAATGAAGGAAGGATTATTTTCCTCATTTTGCTGAGAACGAAACTAAATCTTATAGTTCAGTAAATTGACCAAGGTCAATGCTAGCAGGTGCCTGGGCCAATATTCCAATGCAGTTGAATCTGATGCCAAAGTTTGGGCTATTATTCTGATATGAGGCCTTGAGGGCAAGTTTGGAGATGCAGAGTTTATGTGTTACCTCTTATTTTCTCATCCTCTCAGACTCAAGAAAGACAGAGGCTATGACCAAACATTTTCCTGTCAAGTTTATATCAGAACATATACTGAAAGTGCCTGAATTCATAGAGTTACGAATGGGTTTATCACTTAGTTGGTAATTTTCCTGTCTTTGACTTCTGGCAAAAGTTCTCCCTAGAGCCAAGGCCAATTGTTTTTCTCTAATGACAAGGGAGGGTAGCCTGAGGCTATCCAGAGAACTGCAAGTTTATTTATCATCTTTTTCTTTGTTCCATGGATCATATCCAACATGCAGCCTTGAACTGGCCCCATGAGGAGAGATATATTAATTGCTTACACTCTACAAGGAGAAACATGGTAATAAGATTTGGCTATTTCCTGATTTTATGAATTCAGTTTTAAAGCAATTATAAAAGTAGAGGCATACTTACTAAAACTCACTCCAACACCAGAAATATTTATTGAGCAGATTTAGTTGTAATGAAATATAGGGAATGGCAGAAATTGTTGGTTAAAAATGCTCAGAATCTCCAAAACTTGGAAAGCTCTGAAAGTATATAACAGTTTATAACAGAAAACAAGTATACATCTCTTAACTAAAAATTAAAAGATTTGGAGGAAGACCAACTGTCAAGCACCTGACTAGGGTGTTAAAACCTAAGGGTAAGATCTCATTAGTTCAGAGAAATAGGAATAGTCTCCTAGAAAGATTTTAGCTTATTAATACCTGAAGAAAGTATGGGCAATACCGAGAGAGAGAGAGAGAGAGAGAGAGAGAGAGAGAGAGAGAGAGAGAGGGTTTTGTTGTTGTTAAGACAGAGAGGCAAAGATGAGCATGGCTTCCTACCTTTGCTTCACCTCTTCCTTACTTTTCAACTTTGCTCCTCTTTACTAGGTTTCTAGCCAATACCACTTTCAGAGGCCTCAGTGGTTCCATCAAAGTAAAAGGTTCCATCATCATCAGCTCAGAAAACAACTTTTTCATCTGGAATCTGCAACATGACCCTATGGGAAAGCCAATGTGGACCCGCTTGGGCAGCTGGCAGGGTGGGAAGATTGTCATGGACTATGGCATATGGCCAGAACAGGCCCAGAGGCATAAAACTCACTTCCAGCACCCAAGTAAGCTACACTTAAGAGTGGTTACCCTGATTGAGCACCCATTCGTCTTCACAAGGGAGGTAGATGATGAAGGCTTGTGTCCTGCTGGCCAACTCTGTCTCGACCCTATGACTAATGACTCCTCCTTATTAGACAGCCTATTTAGTAGCCTCCATAGCAGTAATGATACAGTGCCAATCAAATTCAAGAAGTGTTGCTATGGATATTGCATTGATCTGCTGGAAAAGCTAGCAGAAGACATGAACTTTGACTATGATCTCTATATTGTTGGGGATGGAAAGTATGGAGCTTGGAAAAATGGCCACTGGACTGGGCTGGTGGGTGATCTTTTAAGTGGGACTGCCCACATGGCAGTCACTTCCTTCAGCATCAACACTGCACGGAGCCAGGTGATTGATTTCACCAGCCCTTTCTTCTCCACCAGCTTGGGCATCTTAGTGAGGACCCGAGATACTGCAGCTCCCATTGGAGCCTTCATGTGGCCACTCCACTGGACTATGTGGCTGGGGATTTTTGTGGCCCTGCATATCACTGCCATCTTTCTCACTCTGTACGAATGGAAGAGTCCATTTGGTATGACTCCCAAGGGACGGAATAGAAATAAAGTCTTCTCCTTCTCTTCAGCCCTGAATGTCTGTTACGCCCTCTTGTTTGGTAGAACAGCAGCCATCAAGCCCCCAAAATGCTGGACTGGAAGATTTCTAATGAATCTTTGGGCCATTTTCTGTATGTTTTGCCTTTCTACGTATACGGCAAACTTGGCTGCTGTCATGGTAGGTGAGAAGATCTATGAAGAGCTTTCTGGAATACATGACCCTAAGGTAATACTTCCTTTTACTCTGGCTTTTGTTATTGCCCATTATAACTCCATATGTTGTGTCTTATGCTACAGTATACATATCTTCCTCCCCTAATGCAAGAATGGTCTTTCAGAAAACAAAGAGACTATCTAAAATATGTTGCCTAGTTAAACTAAGTGTTTTGTTTTATTAAATGAAACAAAATAGTGAGGTGTTTCAGTGGGTGATTGTTCCAGATAAAGTATTTCAAACACAAACATCTATTGATGCAGCTTCTCCTTGTGCTGTTTCACCATTGGACAGAAAATAGCCATCCGGAAATAGTTTTCCACAGTATTTTTTACCCAAAGCAGATCTCCAAAACTGATTAATTACTTCTCTTTGGAAATAATGGAAATAAATAAGAGTATCCATATTTTAGATAGTTAAGCATTTTTGCCAAAAATAATAAAATAGAAACTAACATTCAATAGTAAGTATACCAATAGATGTGCTGAACAAGGAATACTAAGCTGAGGTGGCAGAATTAACTGAGGACATGGTATACTTATAGAGTAAGGGAACTTATGTAGTTGGCCACTTTAGACTAAAAGAAGGCTTCCAGCATTCATGTTAGAATGTCCTGGGATAGTCAAGAGAAGTGCAGACAAGAAAATTGAATCTATCGAGGATACTTTTATATCTTAGAGATACCTGATCTTTCAGGTAGAAAGAAGCAGGGTAGGGGGCAGAGTGCAGGTAGAACATGATAAAAATCAGGTAATGACAGTCATATGTATGTTCTCTCTGGATTAAAATGAGATCCATATTAGTGACAGGGAATATGAAGAATCTAGCCAACCCAGTGGGAATAAAGAGAAGGAGGCTGTCAAAGCCTAAGACCATCAGCATGAGTCTCAAGGTAATATCGCAGTCCTGATGGAGAACAGAATACAGATCCTGAGCAGTACATTCAAAATGTGTAGGATACACCTTGTAAAGATTGGAGAATGCTCCATTTCAGTAGGCTCACTCAGAACACAGTTTTCAAAGCAATTTGAACTAAACTGAGTCCTTCAAATGGTGAAACACCCATCATACATTTTCAAATCCCTCATGCCATACCAAATCTCAAGGTATTGAATCATTCACTGTATATTTCTGTTAAATATTTAAAATTAACTTCTTAGAACATGAACAAATAGGACATTTGAATCTTTAGTAACTGATGGAATGAACTAGAGATCTGGTAGCAACTTCAAATATTCTTTGGACAGTTTCAGTTAGGATGTAAGGTCTGTTTTGCAACCAAAATAACATGAGAAAATTGACCCATATATTACTGCAAACCTGGTAAGTAGCACAAGCATCATAAAATGATAGAGCTAACAATGCCTCACTAACTAGGCAAGGAATTGTGTTGCTTCTTAATGAGCACTCCAGACTAGAATTCAGTGAACATAAATAAAGTCTTGAACATAAAAAATTGCATCACCCTAAAGAGAGATTCTGATGATAAACCAACATTCATACTATATAGCAGTGTTAGCCTCCCATATTTGTCCTTTTCCCCAGTAGTCCTGTAGATCTTTTGAAGAGTCAGTCTTACTAGACACTTACAAAGATTTTTTGTAAGAATCTTGCAAAATTCTTCTTAATTATAAATCTTCTAAATCTTCTAAATTATAAACTCAAAATGAAAACCATTCGATCCAATCTAGTACAGAAAAACAATATATTCCCTTTGGGCAAAACATTATCTGATGTAAAGGGTTGAACATTATCTGATGTAAAGGGTTGAACACGATACTAACTAGAGTTTCACTCATTAGAACCAAGGATTGCCAAATTAAGTCATGGATGTGATGCATGAAAGGTCTGAAGCAGTGACTATTCTAGAGGATTAAAAAGAAATCAGATGGATAAACCATACATGATAATAAAACAATTTTTAAGCAAAAAGGAATACTTAATCCTCAACTCCAGCAAAATAAAGAAGTGAAATTTTTAGAAAACTAACCCAGCCCACAATAAAACATCTGCAAAACTGGAAAAAGTCAGCTGAATGTTATAGTAGGTCTTTTTTTTTTAATAAGTACACTGCAATTATACATAATAGTGGGATTCATTATGCTATGTTCATACATGTACATAACATAATTTGATCAATCTCATTCCCCATGACCTCCCTTCCCTCCTCTCCTTCCTCTCTCTGACCCCTTGCTCTATTCTACTGGTCTCCCTTCTATTATTTTTTAAATTGATGCATCATAATTGTATATGAAAGCAGGATTCACTGTGGCATATTCATACATGGATATAGCATAATTTGGTATATTTCATTCTCCAGTACTTCCCTATGTCTTCCCATTCTCCCTCCAATTTCCCTTCTTCTACACTATTGTTCTTCTTTCTGTTTTCATGAGATCCCCTTTTTATTGCTTTTTTCTCTTTCTAGTTTTCACATGAGAGAAAACATTTGACCCTTTGAGTCTTGCATCTTTCACTTAGCATGATGTTCTCCAGTTCCATCCATTTATCAGCAAATGCTATAATTTCATTCTTATTCATGACTGAATATAACTCAATTATGTATTTAGACCATAGTTTCCTTATCCATGTATCTTTTGACAGACACCTGGGCTGGTTGCTAATGGCTATTATGAATTGTACTGCTATAAACATGGGTGTGCTTGTATCACTGTGGTATGTTGACATCAGTGCTTTGGGATAAATACCAGGAAATGTAATAGTTGGATCAAATGGCAGTTGATGAAGTGGAACATGCCTTAATCTAAACTATTGTCAATTTGAGATAATAAATTAATTTCCAATGAAGGATCATAACAATATGTGTGTGTGTGTGTGTGTGTGTGTGTGCACGCATACGCTCCCGTGATATGTACTAGCATTGTTTCTATGTTAAAAAAAAAACCTCTCATTTATAGGGTTTCTACCTGAAGGCACCCACATTGTTTGACTGTGTCAAGTTTTGATATGCTTACTTTGCACCTGGACTTTTGGGAAATAATGTTGGTGACAGAATTTTTTAGTTTTCATTCAGACACAGTGTTATGTAAACTACGTAATGCCCTCACCCTCCCACAGACACATGAGATAAAAATAATTTCTATACCTGCTGATCACTCAGCATTCATTCTTAAATATATCATAGTTACTAGCATGAGGTTTTTTTTCTCTCCTGCCAATGCTAAATTGAGGAAAGCTCCACCTGTTTTTTACACTGAGCAATATGGCAAAATTTGAAGGTAAATAACTCAGATAATTTTACTTGAGTAAGTAAGGTCAAAAGACATAAACACAAAGAGAAACAACTTAGAAATTATAAACATGCCAATGTTTAGAAACAGATTGAGTACTGTTGAAGTTTTATAAAAGATGATCACCTTCAACTCAGTAATTTACTAAGTGGAAATCTTAATTAGCAAGGCAAAGTTGTACTATTTCCTGAAGAGCGCTCAGAATTTGGACACAGAATCAGGGGAGGAGAAATGGACATTCCAAACAAAGGAGCAGAATGAACTACTTGG
The DNA here is from genome assembly GCF_902686445.1 of Sciurus carolinensis. Taxonomy (NCBI): domain Eukaryota; kingdom Metazoa; phylum Chordata; class Mammalia; order Rodentia; family Sciuridae; genus Sciurus; species Sciurus carolinensis. The sequence continues at coordinate 30,746,386 of NC_062226.1, forward strand.
AGGTGGAAAGGATGAAGCACATTCAGGAAATCAGTTGGAATCTGATTTAACCACAGCAGTTGTTACAGCAGGGGAGGGAGGTGAGATCCAAGTCTGAAAGCAGCCAGTCTAGTTGAGGTAAGGTAACAGAGGATCTTGAATGTCAAGGGAAGAAAGTCAATTTCTGATAATAGATCTTCACTGCCACTTTTGAACAATGGAATAGCACAGTAGAAAGGCGTCTGTTTACCTAACTGCTGGAGTTAGGGTATTGTTCAGTGACAGAGCATTTGCTTCTTGTGCTAGAGGCCCTGGGTTCAACCCCCACTGCCAAAGAAATAGACTGCTTTCGGGGCAGCAAGCAATCAAAACTGAAAGAAAAAATAAACAGAGTTGAAGTTATAGCTATGGTCACTGATAGGAAGAAGGAAGGATGTGATAAATATTGTGGTGCTCCCATCAGTAGGACTTAGCAAATAATAGGGCATGAGAAGCAACAAAGAGTCACACCTTCAAGATGAAGTCCTGAGTGCCTAAGAAAATGATGGTACTATTTGGGAGGCAGACAAAGCAGTTTATAGGCTAGGAAATATGGTGACCAGGCCAGTTTCATTCATGGCATTTTAAAATCTACTTTGAATACTCAGATGAAATTTAGTTGGTATTTGGAAACATGGAGCTGGAGTTCAGGAATGAGATTGAAGCTAATAGAAATCCTGAGTCAAGATGTGGAGCTGTATTAAAACCCTGGAGGAATATAAGATCAAGGAGTTCCCAAGTATCGTGGTTTGAATATAAAGCGTCCCCAAAAGCTCAGGAGGCAATGTAGCAATAAGCAGAGGTGAAATGTTTATATTATGATAGCTGTAACCTAATTAGTGGCTTAACCACTTGATGGCTTATTGAAAGAATGACTCTACTGGGTGAAAACAGTAGGCAGGTAGGTGTGGCTGGAGGAAGTAGGTCACTGGGGGCATGCCTTTGGGGTTAACTTTTTGTCCCTGATGCTTTGCTTCTCCTCTGTTTCCTGGCTGCCAGACGTTGAGAAGTTTTTTCCCCACTATGACTTTCTGCCATGATGTTGCACCTCAGCTCAGGCTCAGAGCAATGGAGCTGGCAGGCCCTGGACTGAATCCCTGAAACCATGAGTCCAAAGTAAATTTTTCTTCTTCTTAAGTGTTTCTTGCCAGGTATTTTACTCACAGTGAGGGAAAGCTGACTGACCTCAGGTGCTGGAGGATAAGATCTGTGGGGAGATGAGGTATAAGAGAAAGAGGGAAAGGTGCTTTGTAGTAAAGTCATATGGACCCTTCCGTGCCCCTCTGTAGATTGAATATTGACATTTTAAGAAGGTTGGTATCATCCTTCCTTGCTATGCTTAACTTCTTACCAGTGGTTTTGAGAGAAGACAGGCACGGATCAATGCCCAGTCCAAACCAGGAGAATTAGGAAGTGTGTGTGTGTGTGTGTGTGTGTGTGTGTGTGTGTGTGTGTGAATGTTTCATGATACTAAATTTATGTGATTTGATTATTTTCCAGTATTGTTTAAAATTCCCTTCTCATTCTTCAAATTCACTTCACAGCATGCTAGTTCTGATGAAAGAGAGCTTATTTACATAGAAGAACCACAGATCTCTTGTGGTTCTTTTGGAACATTTGTTTTTATGCTCTAAGCTGAAAATCCTTCCAATCTGAACCAGAAATGACTTGTTCTATGAAATATTGGTCACACTCCGAAGATTATTCCACCTCAGATGCACCTTCTGCCTCATTTCTCTTCACACCCTTCATCCCTCTCATCTGCTAGATGGCAGGACAGCTCCCCTTATACCATGTGTCTTTTTCTTCCTGCTTTCACTACTCACAACCCAGTTACCTCACCTCAGAAAGAGGTTCCTGTGTGTTCACGTTAATGCTCTTGAACACCTGCCTCCATCTGTTCTCCTGCAACTCTTCTTTGATTGTCTTGGGATACACTTCCCTGTTTCTCATATTTGCATACCCCAGACCTTTGAGAAGAACAGCCTGCAGAGTATCCCAGAAGCATTTGCTTGAGAAAGGTGCTCAGGTTCATCAATGGAAACTAAGCTCTGGTTACACCAAAGTAAGCTCTGGTGTGCTGTTGCATAGTAGGTGCCTATAAATAACAATTATGTGCTGTATATTTCAGAAAGCTACTAGAAAAGATTTTGGATGTTTCACAAAAAAGAAATGATAAATGTTTGAGGGGACAGAAATGTTTACCCTGATTTGAACATTACACAAAGTGTACATGTATCAAAACATCACATGGTACCCCTGTGTATGTACAATTTTATGATTTCATATATCCATTTTATTTTTTTATTTATTTTTTTATTTTTCTTTTTTCTTTTTTTTTATTGTATACAAATGGGATACATGTTGTTTCTCTATTTGTACATACAGTCAAGGCATACCATTTGTGTAATCATACGTTTACATAGGGCAATGATGTTTATTTTTTTCTTTTTCCCTTCTCCCCCACCCCTCCCACCCCTCTTTTCCCTCTATATAGTCCTTCTTTCCTTCATTCTTACCGCTCTCCTTATCCCTAACCCTAAACCTAACCCTAAACCTAATGCTAACCCCTCCCACCCCCCATTATATGTCCTCATCCGCTTATCAGCGAGATCATTCGTACTTTAGTTTTTTGAGACTGGCTTATCTCACTTAGCATGATATTCTCCAATTTCGTCCATTTGCCTACAAATGCCATAATTTTATCATTCTTCATTGCGGAGTAATATTCCATTGTATATATATGCCAGTTTCTTTATCCATTCATCAACTGAAGGGCATCTAGGTTGGTTCCACAATCTGGCTATGGTGAATTGAGCAGCAATGAACATTGATGTGGCTGTATCTCTGTAGTATGCTGATTTTAAGTCCTTTGGGTATAGGCCAAGGAGTGGGATAGCTGGGTCAAATGGTGTTTCCATTCCAAGCTTTCTGAGGAATCTCCACACTGCTTTCCAGAGTGGCTGCACTAATTTGCAACCCCACCAGCAATGTATGAGTGTTCCTTTTTCACCACATCCTCGCCAACACCTATTGTTGCTTGTATTCTTGATAATTGCCATTCTAATTGGGGTGAGATGAAATCTTAGGGTAATTTTGATTTGCATTTCCCTTATTACTAGGGATGTTGAACATTTTTTCATATATCTGTTGATTACTTGTACATCTTCTTCTGTGAAGTGTCTGTTCATTTCCTTAGCCCATTTGTTGATTGGATTATTTGTATTCTTGGTGTAGAGTTTTTTGAGTTCTTTATAGATTCTGGAAATTAGCGCTCTATCTCAGGTATGGTTGGCAAAGATATTCTCCCACTCTGTAGGCTCTCTCTTCACATTTCTGATAGTTTCCTTTGCTGAGAGAAAGCTTTTTAGTTTGAATCTATCCCAGTTGTTGATTCTTGCTTTTATTTCTTGTGCTATGGGAGTCCTATTATGGAAGTCTGATCCTAAGCCAACAAGTTGAAGATTTGGACCTACTTTTTCTTCTATAAGATGCAGGGTCTCTGGTATGATTCTGAGGTCCTTGATCCATTTTGAGTTGAGTTTTGTGTAGGGTGAGAGATAGGGGTTTAATTTCATTCTATTGCATATGGTTTTCCAGTTTTCCCAGCACCATTTGTTGAAGAGGCTATCTTTTCTCCATTGCATATTTTTGGAACCTTTGTCTAGTATGAGAAAATTGTATTTATTTGGGTTTGTGTCCATGTCCTCTATTCTGTACCATTGATCTACCTGTCTATTTTGGTACCAATACCATGCCGTTTTTGTTACTATTGCTTTGTAGTATAGTCGAAATTCTGGTATTGCAATACCCCCTGCTTCGCTCTTGCTACTGAGGATTGCTTTAGCTATTCTAGGTTTTTTATTCTTCCAGATGAATTTCATAATTTCTTGCTCTATTTCTGCAAGGTACATCATTGGGATTTTAATTGGAATTGCATTGAATCTGTATAGCACTTTAGGTAGTATAGCCATTTTGACAATATTAATTCTTCCTATCCAGGAACATGGGAGATCTTTCCATCTTCTAAGGTTTTCTTTAATTTCTTTCTTTAGTGTTCTGTAGTTCTCATTGTAGAGGTCTTTCACCTCTTTTGTGAGATTGATTCCCAAGTATTTTATTTTTTTCGATGCTATTGTGAATGGGGTAGTTTTCCTTATTTCTCTTTCTGAAGATTCATCACTTATGTATAAAAATGCATTGGATTTATGAGCATTGATCTTGTAACCTGCTACTTTACTGAATTCACTTATGAGTTCTAAAAGCTTTCTGGTGGAATTTCCAGGTTCCTCTAAATATATAATCATGTCATCAGCGAACAGGGATAGTTTGAGTTCTTCTTTTCCTATTCGTATCCCTTTAATTTCTTTGGTTTGTCTGATTGCTCTGGCTAGAGTCTCAAGGACGATGTTGAATAGAAGTGGTGAAAGAGGGCATCCCTGCCTTGTTCCAGTTTTTAGGGGGAACGCTTTCAATTTTTCAACATTTAGAATGATATTAGCCATGGGCTTAGCGTAGATTGCCTTTATAATGTTAAGGAATGTTCCCACTACCCCAATTTTTTCTAGTGTTTTGAGCATGAAGGGATGCTGTATTTTATCAAATGCTTTTTCTGCATCTATTGAAATAATCATGTAATTCTTAACTTTAAGTCTGTTGATATGGTGAATGACATTTATTGATTTCCGAATGTTGAACCAACCTTGCATCCCTGGGATAAAACCCACTTGATCGTGGTGCACTATCTTTTTAATATATATTTGTATGCGATTTGCTAAAATTTTGTTGAGAATTTTTGTGTCGATGTTCATTAAGGATATTGGTCTGAAATTTTCTTTCCTCGATGTGTCTCTGTCTGGTTTAGGTATCAGGGTGATATTGGCTTCATAGAACGAGTTTGGGAGGGTTCCCTCCTCTTCTATTTCATGGAATAGTTTGAGGAGTATTGGAATGAGCTCTTCTTTAAAGGTTTTGTAGAACTCGGCTGAGAACCCATCTGGTCCTGGACTTTTCTTTGTTGGTAGGCTTTTGATGACCTCTTCTATTTCATTGCTTGAAATTGATTTATTTAAGTTGTGTATGTCCTCCTCGTTCAGTTTAGGTAATTCATATGTCTCTAGAAATTTGTTGATGTCTTCGAGGTTTTCTGTTTTGTTGGAGTATAGATGTTCAAAATAGCTTCTAATTATGTTTTGTATTTCACTCGTGTCTGTTGTGATGTTTCCTTGTTCATTCCGAATTTTAGTAATTTGAGTTTTCTCCCTCTTTCTCTTTGTTAGTGTGGCTAAGGGTTTATCAATTTTATTTATTTTTTCAAAGAACCAACAATTTATTTTGTTAATTTTTCCAATTGTTTCTTTTGTTTCAATTTCATTGATTTCAGCTCTGATTTTAACTATTTCCTGTCTTCTACTACTTTTGGTATTGGTCTGCTCTTCTTTTTCTAGCGCTTTGAGCTGTAGTGTTAAGTCATTTATTTGTTGATTTCTACTTCTTTTTTTGAATGCACCCCATGAAATAAATGTTCCTCTAAGTACTGCTTTCATAGTGTCCCAGAGATTTTGATATGATGTGTCTTTGTTCTCGTTTACTTCTAAGAATTTTTTATTTCCCTCCTGAGGTCTTCTGTTATCCATTCATCATATAATAGTGTATTATTTAATCTCCAGGTATTGGAGAAGTTTCTGTTTTTTATTCTGTCATTTATTTCTAATTTCAATCCATTATGATCTGATAGAGTACAAGGTAGTATCTCTATCTTCTTGTATTTGCTAACAGTAGCTTTGTGGCATAAAATATGGTCTATTTTAGAGAAGGATCCATGTGCTGTTGAGAAGAAAGTGTATTCGTTCTTTGTTGGATGGTATATTCTATATATGTCTGTTAAGTCTAAATTGTTGATTGTGTTGTTGAGATCTATAGTTTCTTTATTCAATTTTTGTTTGGACGATCTATCCAGTGGTGAGAGAGGTGTGTTAAAATCGCCTAGTATTATTGTGTTGTGGTCTATTTGATTTCTGGAATTGAGAAGGATTTGTTTGACGTACGTGGATGAGCCAATGTTCGGGGCATAGATATTTATGATTGTTATGTCTTGCTGATTTATGCTTCCCTTAAGCAGTATGTAATGTCCTTCTTTATCCCTTCTGACTAGTTTTGGTTTGAAGTCCACATTATCTGAAATGAGGATGGATACTCCAGCTTTTTTGCTGTGTCCGTGTGCATGGTATGTTTTTCCCCATCCTTTCACCTTTAGTCTATAGGTGTCTCTTTCTATGAGATGAGTCTCTTGCAGGCAGCATATTGTTGGATTTTTCTTTTTAATCCAATCTGCCAGTCTGTGTCTTTTGATTGATGAATTCAGGCCATTAACATTCAGGGTTATTATTGTGATATGATTTGTATTCCCAGTCAATTGACTCATATTTGTTTTTGACATGATTTGGTTTCTCCTTTATTTGGCTATTCCTTTAGGGTAGCGCCTCCCTTTGCTGATTTGCTTCTTTGTTTTTCATCTCTTCCTCATGGAATATTTTGCTGAGAATGTTCTGTAATGCTGGCTTTCTTTTTGTAAATTCCTTTAGCTTTTGTTTATCATGGAAGGATCTTATTTCATCGTCAAATTTGAAGGTAAGTTTTGCTGGGTATAAGATTCTTGGTTGGCATCCGTTTTCTTTCAGGGCTTGGTATATGTTGTTCCAGGCCCTGCTAGCTTTTAGGGTCTGGATTGAAAAATCTGCTGATATTCTTATTGGTTTCCCTCTGAATGTAATTTGATTCTTTTCTCTCACGGCCTTTAAAATTTTGTCTTTATTTTGTGTGTTAGGTATTTTCATTATAATGTGCCTTGGTGTGGGTCTGTTGTAATTTTGTATGTTTGGAGTTCTATAAGCCTCTTGTACTTGGTTTTCCATTTCATTCTTCAGATTTGGGAAATTTTCTGTTATTATTTCATTGAATAGATTGTTCATTCCTTTGGTTTGTTTCTCTAAGCCTTCCTCAATCCCAATAATTCTTAAATTTGGCCTTTTCATGATATCCCATAATTCTTGTAGATTCTGTTCATGATTTCTTACCATCTTTTCTGTTTGGCCAACTTTGCTTTCAAGATTAAATAATTTGTCTTCAATGTCTGAGGTTCTGTCTTCCAGGTGTTCTATCCTATTGGTTATGCTTTCTATGGAGTTTTTAACTTGGTTTATTGTTTCCTTCATTTCAAGTATTTCAGTTTGTTTTTTCAATATCTCTAACTCTTTATTGAAATGATCTCTTGCTTCCCGTATTTGGTCTTTTAACTGTTGATTGGTGCGATCATTTAATGCCTGCATTTGCTCTTTCATCTCCTCCTTCAAATCCTGCATTTGCTCTTTCATCTCCTCATTAGCTTCCCTGATCGTTTTAATTACGTACATTCTGAACTCCCTTTCTGACATTTCTTCTGCTGTGCTGTCATTGGGTTTTATTGATGTAGTATCTAGGTTTGTTTGGGACACTTTCTTTCCTTGTTTTCTCATATTGGTCAGCTGTCAGTGGTACCCTGAGATATTGCAGTTTTCCGCTATTGGCTTATAGTGTCCCGGTAGATTTCCAGTGTATCACCTCCCAGCCTTCAGTAGCCTGATGTCTCGGAGGAATCTGATAATGCAGCACATCCGAAGAAAACTGCCCCTAGCCCCCTACTGGTTCCACGGTTTGGAACTGGCTCTGTGCGGAAAGTCTCTCACTGTGGGCCTGCACCATGCAGCTGGCCGTGTGGGAGGAGCCCACTGCCGGAGTGTGGAAGGCTACCTTGGGAAGACTCCAGCTGCCCTGCCCAGCTCCAATAAGCCACCTCTATCTGGGCCTGCCACCCAGGCCGAGCTTTACCCAGTGGGCAGACTCACCCGTGGCTCTATTTCAGTCCGAGTCTCTCAATGCCTCCCCTTCTTAACTCCTGGGTTCTGGAGCGACTGGGGGTGCAGTCTCCCTCTAGGCCGCCATCTTGGATCGTCCCGTGAATAGAGCCTGCGGCTGGAGTGGGCAGAGCCGCCTGAAGAGATCTCTGGCTGCCCTGCCCTGATCCCAGAGGCTGCTTGCGGATCGAAGCTCTCCATTGGTTCGGGGGCTTGTGGCTGGTTCTATGTAGAAAACCTCTCACTGGGCGGTCTGGTCTGAGAAGCTAGCCTTGAAAGGCACCTCCCACCGCAGGGGTCCAGGCTACCTGGGGAAGTCTCTGGCTGCCCTATCCTGGTCCCTGAAGCTGCTTGTGTGCCAGAGTACGCTGTGCTGCGCTGGCTCCAGGACTTGGAGCTTGTTCTGGTCAGAAAGGCTCTCACTAGCGGGCCCGCTCCGGGAACCTGGAGAAGCTGGCTGTGTGGGCGGGGCCCCCACCGCCGGAGTGCGCAGGACTGCCTGTGGAAGACTCTAGCTGCCCTGCCCGGCTCCGATAAGCCACCTCTATCTGGGTCTGCCACCCGGGCCGAGCTTTACCCAGTGGGCAGACTCACCTGTGGCTCTATTTCAGTCCGAGTCTCTCAATGCCTCCCCTTCTTAACTCCTGGGTTCTGGAGCGACTGGGGGTGCAGTCACCCTCTAGGCCGCCATCTTGGATCGCCTATCCATTTTAAAATACATTTGATCAAAGAAAAAAGAAAAGAGAAATGCACTCCAAGGAATTGATGCCATTAGTTCTTATAGTCCATCTAAGCACCCTAAATCTGAAAAAGGGGCAACCAAATGTTCCATATACTCTCCTTAAATTATCCTTTTCTGTTGCATATAATACTTTAAAATTTAATAACAGCTTTTTCTTATTTTTGTGTAGTTTGTGGTTCTAGACCCAAATTCTAGCTATGGTTTTGACTTTTTTTAATCCTAGTCTTATAATTATAAAATATTTCTATGGGGGAATTTATGTGTTTGAACAAATATCTATTGACTTGAAATGCAAGATTTGTGATGATCTGTATTTATATAGGTTCTTCTGCAAATTGAGTCTTGACAGCAGAAGTGTTTGTAATCCTGATTTCAAATAACTAACAATAAATTGAATAGGTCCATGTTTCCTCTTGATAATAATCATTTAGCATGCAAGCTATACATTTAACACAATTAATAAAACTGTTAAGAATTAAGAGGGTGAATATTTCATCTCTGTTTTGGGGTTGGCTTCAACCAACCACTTCAAATCAGAAAAAAAAATTAAAAGTAAATGACTGTGTAAGACAGACCGATTCATGATTCACTGAATGTTGCAACAGTCCATAAAGGCTGGACATTTTTTCCCTGATATGTGATCAGAGAGAAGAGATAATCTTGTAGCTGGCTGCTCCTACAGATAACCCCAAGGGATAGGGACTAGCCTGCTATGCATATGAAATCCAAGAGATAGTTCTGTCTTTATTTAAGTCTTTTTTTCCAGAATAATTTATTTTATGCTAAAAGTAATATGTAAAGCTTCTCATAGCCTCCCACCAACTCCTCTGGGAAGCAGCTCCATGCTTCAAAGTCGGTGGGCTCTTGAAGCATGAGACCATGTAGGCAATAATTTATGAGTGCTGTATTTAATAGAGCTTATTTGGCTATTTCCCCAACAAAAACTAGCACTATTCACTATAGGTGCTGCAGAAAGTAAAGTAGACAGATGGAATCAAGCATCCATTGCATGTCATCCAAAGTGATTTCCTTTCAGCATTTTGGGATGACTGGTAGGTAGACAGAAACTATAGTATTATTTTGATCTAGCGAGGCCTCCGTGTGAGTTTATGGTCTAAGATGTGGATCTGGGCATTCTTAGAAACTTCCAGTCATTGGCATCCACTGTGCTGGGATATAAGACCAGATGAGAAAATCCCTTCACAAATCATGAAGCACGCTGGAAAATAAAACCCCTCATAGAACTGAATTGACCCAGTCGAAAGGGCACTAGAGGATTCAAAGTGAGTTATTTGTTCATTTTAACAGATTTCCTTATACTTCTTTTCCAGCTTCTCACATATAATGTCCCCTTATCCCTGAGTCTCTAATATGAAAGAGAGAGAGAGAAAAAAAAAAGAGAGAGAGAAAGAAAAAAGAAAGAAAGAAAGAAAGAGAGAGAGAAAGAAAAGCTCCTTATAGCCTCCTTAGAAGGCTAGGGTTATTGTATGGCAAATGACAGTACTGCTTTAGAAAACCAATCCTGATGAACATTCAAGTAAATATTAGAAATTAAATAAACCTGATGTGAAGACAAGAGCAAACTTTAATCAGAAATATTGAAGCAAAGGACAGTGGCATAGGCATAGTGGGAAATGCTTCCAAAATAATAAAATCCACCTTTATTGATCCTCATATAACAGCATGTGGCTGCCCAATAAAACATATAAATTCACATAATAAAAGCTGACCATGAAGAAGTAAGGGATGTCATAACTCCAAGGCAAACAAGATGCTGAAAATGGGGCTTGAGAGAAGGTAAAAGGCAAGTACAGCAATTCATTCATTCTTTCTTTAATTCACCCAGTAAGAGCAACTTCTGTTCCAGGAACCACTCTAGGTGACTGGGGATTTTGTAGTAAGCAAAATAGACACTGTTCCTGAAATGTGGAATTCAATGAGAAAGAAAGAAAGACACTAATCAAGGGAGCACATAAATCAAGTAAGGATTAAAACCATATGAAGTTACTGTAGAGGAAAATACAACATAACCTAAGAGCCTTGCAGGAGACATGATTTGAATGGAGAGTCAGAGAAGCCCCTGCAGGAGATCAGTAAGCTACAGGGGATTTGAGTGGGGATGCTAGAGAAGTGCATGGTAGGATGATGGGCAGCACATACAGAAGTCCTGGGGCCACTCCATCACCAACTACGAGACTGGCTGGAAGGCCAAGACAAGAGAAATGAAAGTAGGACAAATAACAAGGTGAGATTTTGACTACCACATATTTCTAAAAGAAAAAAAATGCCAAGAAATACCATAGTCCAGGAATAAATTCACTTCCCACAAGTGTTGCATACTTCCAGATAGAAAATATAACAAGGAAAACATCTGGTTTACTCTAACAAAACAAAATTCATAGCAGATCATGGAAGTGCCCTGTGTAAGGATTATATTAATAGAAAAAATAGTAATGAAGTGAGGCCTTAAAGATGATTGGATAAAATAAATAAAAATAAATTGGAAGATTCAATATTCAAAGCTGTCAAAGTTTCCTTATAACTTTAAAGAAAATTCAATCAAAACCCCAAAGGGTTTCTCTGAGTTTTTGTTTAGTTATTGCTAAATCTTAAATAAATATGTACTGATTTAGATATACATAAATGTTAATCTTTTTTGAAAATAAGTCTGTTTAGTTCACTTCTAGATATTGATATACTTAATATGAGCAGAAACAACAGAAAAGCTAATGTTCCTTGACCACTCTTGTCAGGCTCTAGTGCAAACAAATATAATACCTCTCCTTATTAAGTTGTTATTGAGACTAAATAAAATAATCTGTGTGTGTCAGTCAGCTGTCACTGTGATAAAACACCTGAGATAAACAACTTAAAGGAAGGAGAATTTATTTTGACTCTAGTGTTTCAGTCCACAGATGCTTGGCTTTGACACTTTGGGCCTTTGGTGAAGCAGAACATCACGGTGGGGAACATGTGGTAGAGGAGTTTCTCACCTCATGGTGGCCAGAAAGCAAAGAGAGAAGAAGCAGCTGGGTTCCCAATATCCCTTTCAAGGGCAGCCTCCAATGACCTAACTTCCTTCCACTAGGCCCCACCTCCTGAAGATTCCACCACTTCCCAATAGTACCACAGACTGGAAACTAAGCCTTCAACACATGGACCTTTAGAGGACATGTAAGATCCAAAATATAACCCCAAGTAAAGCACCTTGCATTGTATCTTATACATAGGGGACACAAAATAATATTACCAAAATTAAAAGTCTTATCAGATTTAATACCAATATATTTATATCAGTTTCCCCTCTGTCCTTCTCTCCCTCCCTCCCCCTCTCTCTAACACACACACACATGCACAGTGTCAAGGTGAGCTGGGTAAATGGAAAGATTCCCCTTTTGAGCTAAGTTCTAGCTTGGAGACTATTTTATTGCCCACTAATAGCAGGTTTATTGTCACTGTGGTGTGCATTTTAAGCATTATTCCTTGTTTCCTGTTATTTCTTTTTCTTAGTTCATTCTGTTTTAATTTATGCTGTCCTATATTTTTTGTGACTTTTAAACTACCTTAAATCTTTTTGAGAATGAAGCCAGATGTGTGTGTGTGTGTGTGTGTGTGTGTGTGTGTGTATTAAGTAATGTTAAGATCAAGTGAACAAATAATAGTAATATCAATCCAGGAAAGAAATAAAATTAACCAATAAATATTTTTAAAATGTAAATCTTACTCATAATTAAATAACTAATTAAGGCAGTAATGAGATTATATTTTTACATATCAAATGAGAAATTTTTCTGGACTGTGCTAACTCATGGTAGATACACAATAAGACAAACACCAGTAAACACCAATTTTGGAGAGTAAGTTTATGGTGTGTTCATAAATCTATCTGGGCATTTGTTATCAAGAGCCTTAAAAATGCCCTTTCACTCTTAATTTCCATTTCTAGGTCTCTGTGCAAACAAAATAATTTAATATGAATGCAACAGTTTACTGCAAAGATTCACTGCAGCCTTAGTAAAAATAACAAAAACTTTGAAACCATGTGTTTTATAGCACAATTAATAAATTATAATATTCCTATGTGCTACAAAAATCCAGCCAGTGGAGATGATTTTGAAGAGAACTTTAAGATGTTAAAAAAAATCAAAATATAATGGTAAGTGAAAATTTAGGATAGGAAATCACATACATTTCCAATTTTGCAATATACATGTCTCAGAACATGTTGTAGAGAGAAATGATTAGAAGGAAATACAACACAATGTATATAAACATAATATGATATATATAAAATATCATAGCACCGATACCTGAGTAGTGTGATTAAAAGAAATATTTAGTGTTATTTCTATAAATATTTACTATAAACTACACAGTAATAAAATAATACAATTAATGTATATTAACAAAATAAATATTTCTCCAGCATTCCTCTATTATTATGTAATGAGAAAGTCTTAATAAGCCAAGTAGGAATGGGAACAATTCAGACAGGAAGCACATCCATTTAAGACAATCTGTAATTGTCATCTTTTGTTAATTTTCCTACTTTGCCTTGCTTACCACTGTATCCTCAGAACCCAGCACAGGGTTGGGTGATATCGTTCAATTAAATGAATGCAAAACAGCAGCAGCATTGAATAAAGGCAGAACATTCTGCAGTGATCACTTTGAAATCAATGCTTTTGATACGGTTTTGCAAAATCGGGCTCATACTAGATGCTGTAGAAAAATAGAAAGAAAGCCTGAGTAACATGTTAAGAAGCAACAGTTCTGGTATCAGGTCTGTTTGATAGCTGAGTTAATTTCATGCTGCTTGGGTGAAGTTTGGCAAGTTCCTGAGCCTCTCGTGGTCCCTGTGTCCTCATCTGAGAGAATTAAAGGAGAACATGAGAGTGAAATATCCAGCCAATGTCTGATTCCCTCTGACACTAGATTATAAATTCCATAAGAATAGAGACCAAATTTGTCTTATGCACCTGTAGCCCTAATTCTAAGCATATGGCAACCATTCATTTAGCTAAGCGTAAACAAATGGATGTGATTGTCAGACCGAGGAGAAGTGGCTACTATAAGTATAGTAGAACAGACAAAAGGTGAGAGCACTTCTCACTTGCCGTGGCCAGATCAGCTCCAAATTACATCCGAGAATAATCCAGAGTATTTTAGCCAGGAGATTGTATATAACCAGACCATCAAAGCAAAGAAAACTTAGAGGACCATCATCCTTATAGTGGGCCAAGAGTCTGAGATGTAGGATCTTTAAGTGGGAGGACACTCTGAGGCAACGTAGGACACATACTGCTGTCCCAGCCTGGGTGGCTCTGGGTCACTGGTGGAACAGTTGGGTCAGAACTATTTAGAGTCCAGTATTGGTCAGATAAACAGTGCATGACAATTAGTAGGAAATGAAGAAATTATTTCCCTTCCCTTCCTAAATGTTCTCCAATTTAAGGAACTTTAGGAAAACCATCAAGATTTTGCTAATTCAGGTTGAGAAAACAAACAAATGAGCATGTGATATATTTATTTCTTCACCTACTTCCAAAACCATTTTGAGATGGCGTATTTACATAATTTTTTAAATAACTGCAGTTTTATTACTTTCAAATAGATACAGTAATTCATACTAACTACAGCAAAGTATTTTCAATTAGACACCCTGCTGAGTTTGCTTTAATGAATGTCTAAGATCATTTCCTTCGTTTGAATACAAACAGAGAGTGTGCCAACATTTTGCAAAGCCTTCTTTTAAATTAGGGGGAAATTGGCTTATAACTTTGTTTACATTATTAACCTTCTTAGCAAGCATGATCTCTATACATAGATTCTTTCTATACCAATGATTACATTGTTAGATATCTATAAATAGTCATATCTATCTTATGTAATTATGAACAATTATCAATATGCATGTCTATGAACTCTATGTAAATGTAGATGTTTATATTATTTAAAAGGCTAATGTAGGTTAAATGGACACACATCTTTCAAATTAGGGAGAACTAAGCTAATGATCATTTCCCTGTGAACAATCTCATTTTCATGCTCAATAAATATTCATGTGTTTGTGAAGAAATTGTGTGGTGTCTCCCAAAGGGGCTCCTTTTACATCTAAAATATACATTTTAGTTCTGCAAACACAATGTAAACTAAGTGGAATGCTGGCTTTTTCTGATTTAGCCTCAATTGGATATTTTGATCCTTAATCAGATCAGGAGCTAGTGTGACGCAACCACTGGTGTATTCAGTGACAAATCAGGAATCATAACTGACTTCAGCTCCATTGTGAACTCAAGCTGGGAAATTTGGCCATTTAGGGCTCAATTTTCCCAATTACATCAGATGCAAGGCTGCTCTAGCCAATTGCACAGACTTATGTATATGAGGTTATTCTTTCTTAAGTTCAGAAAGGCATCTTGTCAGAATCCTTTAATATCTTTCAAACTCAAAAAGGGTACTCACCACAGTATTTCATCAGGAAGCTGCTGCCTAAAAGATGTCAAGTGAAAAAAAATTTAACAACACCAACTAAACCAGCACTTATCAATGCTTTTTTAAATTATATTTCAACTAGGTTTTGGTTTTTAGGAGGGTTTTATATGTTTTGTTTTGGTTTGGTTTGGTTTGGTTTGGTTTTGCCTCAAATTAAGGTAGCTGAATCTATTGGCCCATGAGATGTAAGTGAATATAGTTTTGTAAACATATGTATCTCCTATAAATCTATGTGCTTTAGATGATAATTGGTCATGATCCCAAAGGTCGTACATGGCTGACCTGACTTTGGAATGAGGCCATAGATGTAATTTCAGGAACAGGACCTAAAAACATCAATGTCAACAAATAATAAAATACATTGGATACCTACTATGTTTCAGGAACATCACTAATTTAAATAGATTTTTCTCATTTAAACTTTAGTGCATTCACAAGATAAATAAAATAGACTGAAAGAAATTAAATAACTTGTCTAGAGCATATAGCTAATTAATGGCAGAGAATTCACACCCAGTAATATCTGACTAAGAATTATTCCTACTTAGTATTTCATTTACGTGCAGTAAGAAGGTACTCACTAACCTGATTTATTCCAACCAGTCCTTTCCCTACTCCAGGACTTAGGCTGGGAAAGCCGCTCAGACCACAAAGAAGACTCAAAAGTAGAGACTGCTGGAGAGGCGGGGACAGTTGGATCCGTGCACATACAGTGTATGATTCAGTAGGGGATGAGGAAGCAAGAGAGACACATACCCAAAAGGGATTCACTCATCCCCCAACACACACCATCATGATCACTACCATCCTGCCCAGGGAAGTATTAAGCAGGAAGAGACCCTGCTAGGCACTTCATAAACTAAGAAGAAGTTTATCTGCTTGGCGTCTTCCATCCACACCATGCTCTCATGGTCTCAGATGCCATCCCACTCCCTGACCACCACCCCCTGTGAAATGGCAGCTTCTCTCCCCTGTTCCCCCACCCCACAGTATCATCTCCAAATGGAGCTGTAGCATCAGATCATGATCTCTGGTGCCAATTAACCTCCATATTGTTCCCTCCAGCCGTTGCTCCACCTCACATTCAGCACTGTTTATGCCCAACTCACAAACATGTTGCTGAAAGCATGAAATCAGTTCCTGTTCATCATGATGCTGTGTATACTATTTAAAGGTCAGAAATAATTTAAAGTCATCAAGAGTACATGTGTTGTATTAAGTAGGGTACTTTCCTTCATTGGAACCCAGTATTGCTGTTAAGGGAAAAAAATGAGAAATTTTTCAACATAGATTATACAAAATATGAATATGAAATAAAAATAGTGTGTAAAAATGTTCTGCTAACATTTTCATTTTATTGAATTGTCACTGGTGTAAAGAGTTGCTCACCACTAAGACATAAAGATATCAGGAGGCACCTCGCTTTCTGCCACACTCTGAAAGCGCCCCCAAAAGCCATTTCTTTGTATTAAGAAATCTTCCTCTGTAATGCCCCTACCTATACTGCATACATTTCAAGGTAAGACAAATGTTCCCTGGAAAAGGTGAGACTTCTGTTAGTTTCTTATACGGGTTATTAATTTAGACGAGATGATTCTGCTGACATTGCGAGCAAGAAACCATGTACCACTGAACAGTTTGATTAATTTTATGGAGAAGACACCAACCATTGGATTTATGGAAAGAGAAGCCACAGTAGAAGGCAGGCAGCACAGCTTGCTGCCAAGACTTAGCCCCCTGTCACTCTGCTTCTCATAGCTGAGGCAGCTTCACCCTCAGGTTGAAACACTACCCTTTTCTTTACCTTTCCCTCAGCCAGGCCTAAGAACTCACCCTATTCTCATGCAGGAAGAATTGACCGTGCTCTATCCAGACTCTTCTTCTCAGAGGTGTGGTTCAAGCACCAGTAGTTTTGATATCTCCAAAAGCATATTATAAATGTGGAATCTGACTCTCTCTACCAGACCTACTAACCCAGAATCTGCATTTTAACAAAATTCCTGGGTATTTCGTTTGTCAATATAATCAGAAAATGACTGCAATTGCTCAGTTCCCACATGACCCAGCCTCAGATTCCTGTTGTTGCTGGCTCTTATTCTTTAAGCTTGTATCCAGGACATTTTCTAGAGCTGAACTTTTCCTTATGCTTTTGAGTTGACTCTGTGCCCTATTAGGAAGTTCCATGTTCCAGTGACTTCCACAGTGTGATCCTGCTTGACTCTGGCTCTATCCAAGCATCTGAAACCTAACATGCCAGTGACAATTTTATCCCAGCTGTTGACATCTTAGATAATAGACCTAAACAATTCTCTTTTACATTGTCTATCCAGAATAGTCCTACCCCTCTAACAAACCAACTCATTCTACTTCTTGGCCTTCTTGCCAAACCAGCAACACACTGATCCTTCCTCTAAAAAATTTCAGACAGAATTTCCTTCACAAGACTTTTTAACTCTTGCTGTTTCCTTTGTGGAAATAGTAACTAGTTTTATCAGCCTTTTTGAATATTAGCCCAGTTCTTACCTGCTCCTCACATCTTGTAAACTAGTTGCCAGATCACTGTTTTCAGCTCCTCTGGAGAAATGAAAGGTGCTGCCCCAGAGTTCAATTAACTTTACCACTGGCACACTTTGACATGAATTCTTATCTATACTTGAGTGCTAAAAGAGGAAATACAGATTTTCATCTCAATCCAGTGATTTTCTTTTCATTTTAGCATGCTCTTAGAAAAATTATTTTGCTTCACTACTATGACAATAATGACAGACACCATTTGTAAAGCCCTTCATTACCTCCCAAGCACCTTCAGGACTCAGTTGATTCATACATCCTTATGTGTTTTAGTCAGGTTTGTGTCACTACGACCAAAAAACTGGTCAAGAACAACCTAGAAGGGGAAGTGTTTATTTTGTCTCACAGTTTCAGAGATTCAGTCCATGGTCATGTAGTTCCATAGCTCTGGGCCCAGGGTGAGGGAGAACATCATGGTGAATAGCATGGCAGAGGGAAGCAGGTTAGTACATGGAAAACAAAAAGGACAGAGAGAGAGAGCTCTGCTCATCAGGGACGAGATATAAACCCCAAAGGCATAACCCCAGTGACCTGCTTCCTCCAGCCATACTTTACCTGCCTATTGTTACCACCCACTTAATCCCTATCAGTGGATTAACTCACTGGTTAGATTAAGGCTCTCATAATCTAATTGTTTCACCTCTGAACATTCTTATATTGTCTAACACATGAGTTTTAGGGTAACACCTCACATCTAAACCATATCATTCCACCCCTGACCTCCAAAAGTTCATGTCTATCTCACAACTCCAAATACATTTAGTCCATTTCTAAAAATCTCCATGGTCTTAACGTTACCAGCATTGCCCAAAAATCTAAGTCCAAAATCTCATCTGAGACTCAAGGCAAACTCTTGATTGTGAGTCCCTGTAAAGGTCAAAAGCAAGTTACATGTATCCAATATGTAATGGCTCAGAATAAACATTTCTATTCCAAAAGGGAGAAACAGGATCATAGAAAGGAGTGGGAGGGAAACAAGGCCAAAATCCAGCTGGGTAAAGAAGTCCTATAGCTCCATATCCAGCATCTAAGTAAGGCACATGGCATCATGATATTCTATCCAAAGGGCTGATATAGCTCCACCCTCATGGCCTTTCTGGTTGCAATCCACATGGCCTCTCCCTTGGCTTGTCTGTGCTGGATTCCTGCAACTTCCCTCAAGAGACTTTCCACGTTACTAGCATCTCTTTATCTTGGGGTTCTCCACAGCAGCTTTAGCTTCCTTCTCATATCTTCATGCCTCACTCTTTCAGGAACTGACTTGAGGGCTTCTAACCTTGACATACTTTGCCTGGTCACTCAGGCCTTTGCAATCTCAGTGGAAGTTTCCATAACCCACAATTTCAGCATCCTGCATTCTTTTTGAATCAGTATTGTGTTGTGAATACCAAAGTCTGCCACCATCTCAAGTGATAACAAACCTCCTAGAACCATGGCTGCAACCACCACTTAGTACTTGAGTGGTTGTTCACAATAAAACAACTTTCTAATGAGTAAAATAGACAACTTCTTTGCTAGAATGTAACACAGATGGGTTCTAGTTTAATTTCCAACAGAGTCCTCCTTATCCTGTAAAAATCTCTTGAGGCCAGTCTTTACTGGCCACAGTCTTATTGGCATTCTTGTCATCTGACTTGCCATAAGAATTACCCTACATTTATAACATTGTAAAGCTTTTCCAACTTGTATCTCTAAGCTTTTCAAACTTCCTCCCACAAACTACCTCCAGAGGTTTCTGAACCACATAGGCAGGTTAGTGGCAGCAGTGACCCCACTTCTCAGTGCGAATTTCTCTTTTGGTCAGTGTTGCGTTGCTAAGACCAAGAGATCCAACAAGATCAACCTAAGGATAAAAAGTTTATTTTGACTCAGGGTTTTAGAGGTTCAGTTCATGGTCAGACAATTCCATGGTTCTGGATCCAGGGCAAGGCTAAACATCATGGCAGGAAGGGTGTGGTAGAAGGAAGCAGCTCAGGACATGGAAACCAAGAAGCAGAGGGAGAGCTCTGCTCACCAGGACAACATATAAACCCAAAAGGAATGCTTCATGACCTACTTTCTCTGGCACACCCTGCCTGACTAGTTGCTACCCAGTTACTCCATCAGTGGACTAACCACTATTATGTTGTTCAATGAGCATAAAGTACTTTTGAATTATCACAAGTTTTTAGGGGGTTTAACTTTCAGGATGCTGAATATTTTGCAGGTCAAATATGAAATCAAGCAGTCAATACACTGAGAGCCAAACTGAAGTCCAAGAACACAGAATATATTTTGCTTTATGTCATGTACCAAATGACTAATAGGCAGCAAGGGCTCCCAGAGTTATAATTTCAGCCCAAGGTTCTGGTAACTACATGAAATCCTTGAGTGGTTTATGATATCATAAGGTGAAATTATAGCTCCCCATGGGCAAAAGTTGTTGAAAGGCTTTCAGCCATCGAGTACCATAACTAGCCTGTCCTGTATAGCAATTATAGGAAAAACTATATTAAATGCCTAGTCTTGTTGACTAATGACTTCAAATATAGAAATTATTTTTAAAAATGAGAATGGCAGGCAGGCAATTCATTCATCCATCCATTCCATAAATATGTATAAGTCATCATATACCCAGCACTAAGATAAAGACTTGGATTATAGCAGTGGACCAGTCAGATCCCTAACCCCTCTCTCAGAGAACTTTCATTCCAGCAGGAGAATAAGACATGAAATGTCCATATCCACAAGATGAGTGTTTAGATGGTGGTCAGAATGCTGTGCCAAGTGCATTAGCATTTGAGGAGGAAGGAGCAGAACACCATCAGACAAGGCCTCCTTGAGGGAGTCAACAGAGAACTGAACTCTGAATGATGGATCCAAATTATGAAGGAAAAGAAAATAACATGTTCTTAACAAGCAGGTAACCAAAATGAGAGAGAGAGAAAAAAAAGAAAAAGACTCTGAGAAGAAAACACAGATATCCAATTTCCCTCTAACAAATAGGAAAAGCTGTGTGGGTATGCTATAGGGAAAAAGGGAAAAGTGGGAGAGAATCCAAAAATAATGTGTAAAATAATGTATCCAGGACATCAGTTAAAAATGACACATAAATACTTAAGTTTCTCATTGCATATACATGTAATATATAGATATGTTATAAATATAAATCACATATATTATACACAAATATCATATATGCAATTTTGTGCACATAGAGAAACAAGGTATATATAATATAGTATACAAAGTTATATATACTTTATGTATGTGGACATAGATATATATGTACATATGTTTATGTGTTTTCATGTGTGTGTACCAGAGCAGAATTTGCAATGAAAAACAACAAACTATTTTCTATAAAATGCCTCATTTGCAGTCACAAGGAAAAAAAATATTTTAAGATGCAAAGACTATAGAAATAATATTCAAAGACTAATTGGGATGACAAAATCAGATAAGGTCATAAAATACTGCATCGAATGGAAAAACAGGTACAGGATTCTAAAAGAGACCAAGAGGTGATTCAATGTGGAACATTTACCTAGTGAAGATGTCATTTCTTTTGGAGGAGAATACAAAGATTATCACCATATAGAAAAGCTCAGAGTGACTGACTACACAAGTCTCTTCTGAATAATATTTTGATATCATTTCAAACAAATTATATTATTTTCAGTGATACAATTTTCATTTGTATCACATTTTACAATATCATATACTTTCCCAGGTTAGTGACAAGATATACTAACAGAAGAGTTTTAGCATAAATATAAATAAATCATCTAAAATTATACCCAGAAAATGAAAAATAGAAACAAGAAAGATTATATCTCAAAACATCTTAAAGAGGAAATGGATTACAGACACAAATCAATAGATCAAAATTCTTATTTGAATATGTGCCCCAAGCTCTAAATAGATATTTGTAGACATAAGAAAAAATGTTGCAAGGTTGTTTTTTTTTTTTTTTTTAGTAATTATTGGTAATCCTACAGCCTAAAAATTGGTTTCATTTAAAGAGCTATATTTTTAGAAAATGTCTCAGCAATGTGCCATTTACAAGAGATACACTTTGACCTAACCTAAAAAATCTAAAACTTAATGAATATAGTTCAAAAAGTATATAAATTGTTATAAAATGTGTTTTGTCTTTTTAGAGTTTACCACAAATTAAAATAATAAAAGTGACCTATATATCTATTTATTCTGAATGGCTGTATGCTAAACAAGTACTACAGTGAAACTGAATATAATGAAATATTTTAGCCATTTTTGTACCTAATGCTTTAATATATTTATAAAAATGAAAGAACCTAGCCTTTGGGAATTGTAATTCTTTTAAAATCTTACTTGGCTATCATTCCTAAGACAAGTGACATGTGGATGACAAGTTTTAATAGCCCATTCATACTTGGAATTTTTATACATTAATAATACTTGGAGTAAAAATGAACATCACTTTCCAAATGCAATAATAAAAAAAGATATTTGTGCAAATGTTCAAATTCAAAAATCACCTTGGGCTGAGTCAAACCATGGAAAATTTTAGCTCAGAACAAAATTCTTCCACCCCGACTCCATCCCCCACCTAAAAAATCACAAGGATGTGAAAACAGAGGATTATAATGGAAGCTGTCTTGCAACATTAACTGCAATGCTCATTTCCCTAAAAGCCATAATTCATGGTTGCTCTACAGCCTTTTTCTTTCAGCAATTATGCATATTAGAGGAAGTTTGAATACATAAAAAACTACACGCTGATAGAAAATCAAGCCTCATAATAGACAAATTTACTCAACTAGTTTTTCCTGATAGCAAATGTGAAAGCTAACTAGGCTGCCCCAGTGCAAGGTGGACCTGGTTCAAAGAGGTTCAAAAGGAATGAAAACTACAGGGCTTCCTGCCTGGGATCCCTGAATGATCCAGTACAGGTCAACTTCATTACTGGGAACAATACCTTTGTCGGAGGAGGAATTTGGGAACCACAGGCTGTCCTGGGAATTTAACACAAAAGTCACTCTTGTAAATAGACACACTGCTACTCAGAGTACCTCAGATCTACTCTTCTTTCTTCATTCATTTTCTTGTCTCCTTCTCTTTTCTGAGGTGTATGGAGTATCTTGGAAAGTCCCTTGTGAGATCTGCCCAATGCCATCTGGCTCAGCAACTTTTTATTTCCAAAATATGAAGTACCTGGCACCTGATAAACATTTAATAGTGGAAAAAGTTACCAAATTCCATTTCAAGATTTCTCCATTTTGAGGTTAAATTTTGTCTCTGCTACATAATCGGACTTTGTGAGCCTAAGCGCTTAGAGCACTGCCCTTAGGTGATTATAAGATAATACATATAAAATCCCTCAGCATGGTGGCTGTTCAGTATCAATGCTCTATAGTTATTTGTTAAACCTAAATTCTCTATTTCACTATAACCTCAGTTGTAGTGACCAGGCGAATGAAGGGCAATTTATATTAAATATAAGACCTGAGGACCAACTCTAGTCATTTTTTTCTTATACCTTTAACAGTAAGGCAAGACCAAATACATCCTTGACTTCTCCAGGAAGAATTACAACCAACATTCATGGCATTCAGGATTTATGTGTGGACATACATCTTTAAAATAAAGCTTGTGACCATTTTTAAATGGGGAATCTCAGAAGAAGCCCAGATGCATTACCAAGGAATATGAAATTTATTTGTAGAATTTACTGACTTATAATAACCTTCCAAGCAAGGCACATAAATTTTAAATCTGAAAGGAAAACACACACTCACAGAGAGAGAGAGAGAGAGAGAGAGAGAGAGAGAGAGAAAGTGAACTTTTTGCACTCCTCCTTATCAGACTAATAAATCAACCAACAAGCTACTCTCTGTGTAGAGTCTATGGAGGATCCAAAGAATAAGGAACATAATCTTTGTCCTCAGAAAATTTATAATCAAGTGAAGATTAAAATACTTCAATGAAATAAGGGAAAGAAGTGTGTTCCCCCTTGGATGTTCAGTAAATATATCAGTATCTTGTCCATCCTAAAGTGGCTTCCCTGCCGGGCTTGCTATCATATCACACCACTTTTCCCCTTCACAAATGTGTATATATATAATGAATTGATGGGTTCTTTGTTCTCAAACATGTCACCTAATCCAGGGATCCTAAGGTGACAATCAATGAGACCAATCAGAAATATGCTTCAAACATTTCATCAAGAAATCCTTCATTTCTTTTTTTCCATAGTTTTTTTCTACCAATTAATAGAATTCCAAAATTAATAATGAGGCACTGCAGTAGGCTCTAAAGGACATCAGAGAAACATACTTCCTTCAACAACTAATTATAAAACATTGTGATTGATGAAATAACAAAAATAGGTAAGAGGAAGTCATGGAACCCATGAGGATGGTCAACTTTGTGGGGTGGATCACGGAAGGCAAAGATACTTAACAGGGTTTCAAAGGAAGAGCAGTGATTACTCAGGGATCAAAAACAAATATAAATTCCAGACAGAAGTAACAACTTATGTAAACAGTAACAGGCAAGACTGAGCCAAGTGACAAGAGCCCTGGGCTCAGTGACTGAAGATCTTGGTTCAGTTTCTAGATCCTCAGTTGTCAACACTGTCTTCCTTACCTGTTCCTACAATAATACCACATAGCAAGCAACTGTGAAACAGCAGTACCATCCAACAAACCGAATTTATATAGCTCTCAAGTTTGCCAGATTCAACTGACCTAATCCAAACTCACTGTGTATTTTAGAGTCAGCTGGGTTGTGGATGATACAGGATAGCTTCAATAATTTGCTAGGGTGACCATGACCCTGCCCTACATATCTAAACTTCCAAGAGGATTATAAAGGCTTGTCCTTCCCATGCCAATAGCAGGGACTGTAACACAAACAGAAAGGTGCAAACACTTCCAATTCTATGATGGCATCATGTCTGCTTATACTTCAATGACCAAAGCAAGTCACATGGCTGGGACCAGAGGCAGAAAGAAGGGACATTCATAGTGATGTGGCAAAGGGTATGAATCAAAAAGGAGGAATAACCCAGTCGTACTGGTGCACACTTGTAATCCAAGCTACTTAGGAAGCTGAGGCAGGAAGATCACAAGTTCAAAGACAGGGTGCACAACTTTAGTAGGAACTTGTCTCAAAATAAAATTTAAAGGACTGGGGATGTAACTCAGTGGTAGAGCACTTGTCTATCGTGTGGGAAGCCCTGGGTTCAATCCCCAGCACCATAAAGAAAAAAAATAGGGAAGATGTTACCGTTTGGATGTGAGGTGACCCCCCTAAAGCTCACATATGAGACAATGCAAAAAGGTTCAGAGGAGAAATGATTGGCTTGTGAGAATCTTAACATAATCAGTAAATTACTCCCTGATGGGATTAACTGAGTGGTAACTGGAGGCAGGTAGGTATGGCTGAAGGGAGTGGTTCATTGGGGGCATGACTATGGGGTATATATTTTGTATCTGGAGAGAGGAGACCTCTCTCTCTGATGGCTGATCACCATTTGAGCTGCTTCCCTCCACCACACTCTTCTGCCATGATGTCCTGCCTCACCTCCATCACTGAGGAAGGGAGCCTGTTTTCTGTGGACTAAGACTTCTGAAACCATGAGCCCTCAAATAAACTTACCCTCCTCTACAGTTATGATGGCTGGGTCATTTAGTCACAGCAGCAAAAAATCTGACCAAAACAGAAGAATAGAAGCCATTAATAAAATCAATCCACTCCACCCACTTAATCTCTCTAGAGTTTGATTTCCTTTTCTAGAAATGAAGGACACAATAATTTCCCTCTGGACATTCAAGGGTGGTTGGGAGGAAATGTATGGAAAGCGTTTTTGAAGTCCTTCGACTAAAAATATATACCTGAATAACCAAAAAAGTTAAGGAATTCTAAGAGATTGTTGTCTCTCTGTGGTTTGTGCACCAGCTAGGCACACACTTAAACCCCTAATTCATGTTCCTAAGAAATTCATAGTCTCAAAAATGGCTAGAAATTTTCTAAGCTATAATCAAAAAAGGACATCTAAATGCCAAACTCTGCCCCAGAAAAGGGAGGAAAGTGAGATAAGTTCAATATTCATGATAACCACCAAAAACACCCTTAATGTCTGTGTCTGGAGTAAGTAGTAGAGTTCACTTGATTCATGAACGAGATCTGGTCTCTATCATAATCAAGTCTTTGGTCTTGGACAAGTCACTCAAACTTGAGCAGTTCTGGTTTCTTCATCTATAAATTAAGGGTTTTGAATTAAGTTCTAACATCATTTTAAACAGTTTTATTTTACAGTCTTTAATTTTGGGAAGAAATTGCCCATTTGCAAATGAACCAGCTTATCTCAAAATCATCAGAAAATTGTCAGTAAAGGAAAGAAAGAAAGTTGATTCAGATTTTAAAAACTAAGCAAATGTGTAGAATCTACTTTATGTATTTGACAAATAAAAATTATATATACTTTAAGGTGTACAACATGATGTTTTGATCTATTGTATACACTGAAGTGATTAGAACGGTTAACATATTCATAACCTCATATAGTTACTTTTTTGCTGTGGTGAGAATACTTAAAATATACTCTTAGCAAATTTCACGTGTACGATACAGTGCTATAAATTATAGTTACCATGTTGTACATTAAAGTCTCAGAACTTCTTAACTTATCAATGAAAGTTTATACCATTTGACCAAAATTCCCCATCTTTCCCACCCAACCCCTGTCAGACACTGTTTCTTTTATGGGTTCTTTTTTTTTTCTTGAATTCCACATTAAAGTAGAATCACACAGAATCTGTCTTTCTATGTCTGGCTTACTTCATTTTATACACCATCCTCTGGGCTGATTCATATTGTCAAAAATGGAAGGATTTTCTTCCTTGATAGGGCTGAAAAATATTCCACTGTATTTATATACATACCACATTCTTTTTATCGGTCCATCCATCTATCCACAGAAATTTATATTGCTTCCATGTCTTAGCTATTGTGAATAATGCTGCAATGAACAGACATTTCTTCAAGTTATAGAGTTCAATTCTTTTAGATATGTACCCAAAAGTAGGATTATTGGATCTTATAATCATTTTATTTAAGAAATTCCATGCTCTTTTCCATAATGACTGTACCAATTTATAATCCCACCAATAGTGTGTATCCTTTATGTCCTTTTATTCTTACCAACACTTCCACTTGACTTTTTGATAATAGCTATGTTAACAGATATGAGATGATATAACATTGTGGTTTTCATTGCATGTCCTGTTGCTTAATGATTTTGAGTATTTTTTCATATACCTGGAGGTCATTTATGTGTCTTCTTTGGGGAAATGTCTACTCAAGTCCTTTATCTATATTTTAATTGGGCTATTTAGTTTTTTTGCTATAGAGTTGTATGAGTTCCAAACACATTTCGAATATTAGCTCCCTATCAGACATACGATTTTGCAAACATTCCACAGTTTGCCCTTTCATTTTGTTTACCACTTTGTCAGAAACTTTAGTTTAATGCAGTCACATCTGTTTACCTTTGATTTTGTTGCCTGTGAGGTTTGTTTGCTTGTTTTGGGTACAGAGAATTGAACACAGGGACTCTCTACCACTGAGCTGCATCCACAGTCTTTTTTATTTTTTGAGACAGAGTGTCACTGAGTTGCTCAGACTGTCCTTGAACTTGAGATCCATCTCTATCAGCTTTTTAAATCACTGGGATTACAGGTGTGCATCATCTTGCCCAGTTGTTGCCTGTGCTTTTGGAGTTTTAGTCATAAAGCTTTGCCAAGACCATAGTCAAGGAACTTTTCCCCCATGTTGTCTTCTAATATTTGTATAATTTCAGGTCTTATGTTTATCATCCATTTTGAGTTGATTTTTGCATATGGTTTAAGATAAGACTCCAGTTTCATTCTTTTGCATGTGAATATCCAATTTCCCTGACACCATTTATTGAAGAGACTCTCCTTTCTCCATTGTATATTATTTGTACCTTTGGTAAAAACTAGTTGGCTATCCAAGCATGGATTTATTTCTGAATTCTCTATTCTGTTCCGTTGTCTATGAGCCTGTTCTTTTTTCTTCTTGTCTCTTCAAGAAGCATTTTATTGTTGCTCCATGTTTAGGAGTTTTCACTGATGATAAAAAATCAACACTTTTAGATACACTCCCGCATAGCCCAGCTAAGCTTCTGAATCTTGGTTTTTACAGACATATCAACATTTTTCTCTCCAATATGGACAATCATTTCACCCATGATTGCTGGATAATTCTTAACCTCCAATTTCAATACTTGTCCTTAACTTAGGAAGCTCTACAGGCCTGTCTTTCAGAGAGAACAGCTTCAGGTAAAGGAGACACAGTGGTCATGTGCAAGATACTTCTCCATGGTGCACACTCATAATGGTAGAAAGGCAGAAACGATGTCATGGGCATTTTCTAGGTGAACTTTGTCAGCCAGCTAGTTGATCAGGTTAGACATCATGAGGGAAAACCTCTCTTTTGCTGTCATCTTTAAATAACTACATATTTTTAGCTAAAAAAATGAGGATTTTGCAATCCCAAAAGACCCCAAATAGACAAAGCAACTCTGACCAAGAAGAGCAAAGCCACAGGAATAGCACTACCTGATTTTCAAACATACTACAAAGTTATAGAAATCAAAGTAGTATGGTACTAATACTAAGAACAGGACCCAGGAGTCATTTAGGCTTTTCATGTTGATGGAACACTTAATATAGGAATTCAGAATAGAAGCAGGCACTTTGGGTTCCTTCAGGAGTTGGGCTACTCTCAACGACTTGTGTTCTACTTGTTCCAGTTTATTCTGTTTAGATGCAGCAGCATAAAGAGCAGTGGCATAGTGACCTCCAATCCCACATAGCCGAACAGGTAGCCTCACAAGCTTGGTAAATGGTCTGATCACAGATATACTGAAGCATTGCACTTGCCACAAAAGCCAGGATGCTGCTGGGGTGGCCATCTTCCCCTGGGTACTGTTCTTAATATTAGTACCATACTACTTTGATTTCTATAACTTAGTAGTATGTTTCAAAATCAGGTAGTATTATTCCTGTGGCTTTGTGCTTCTTGCTCAGAGTTGCTTAGTCTATTTGGGGTCTTTTGGGGTTGCAAAATCCTCAATTTTTTAGCTAAAAGTATGTAGTTATATAAAAATGAATACTGCTAAAACAGATGATAATTTTAAAATACTCAGCTAGAAATCATTCACAATTGCTTTTTTTGCTTTGAGTGCTCAGATTGAACCCTGGACTCACACATGCTAAGCATGTGCTCTACCACCAAGCGATACCCCAAGCCCCATAGTTACTTTTTTAAACCAATGAAATACATTTAGTTTGTGTGATTATATAGATTGACACCATGAATTTGTAGGCTCTGAATCAACTTTCCTTTACTCTTTCTCTACACTATGGTCATATGACTAGTGTTTTATGAACATTTTATACACATCCCCTAGGAGATATATATACATGTAAGAATTTTTCTAAAGTAGTACTTCTTAACTTTAATTAATTAATTAATTAATTAATTAATTAATTGGTGCTGGTGACTGAACCCAGATCTTCACACATGCTAGGCCAGTGCTCTACTTGCTACACCTCCTGCCCCTTCCCTGCTTTTGAAATAGGACATTACTCTTAACTGTTTTTTGATCGACTTTTGGTCATTGTGACCAAAAGACCTGACAGGAACAACTTAGAGGAGGAAAAGTTTGTTTTGGCTCATGGTTTCCAAGCTTCAGTCCATGGTCAGCTTACTCCATAGCTCTGGTCCCAAGGTAAGGCACCACATCATGACAGAAGGGTATGCTCAGTACATGACAACCAGGAAGCAGAGACAGCCTGAATGCAAGGAGCCAGAGATAATATAACCTCCAAGGGTATGCTCTCAGTGACCTATTTCTTCCACCTATGCCCTATCTGCCTACAATTACCACTCAATAATCCATTCAGGTTATTGATCCATCAGATGGATTAATGCCCTGTTCAGGTTACAGCTATTAAAATTTAATCATTTCACCACTGAATATTCCTACATTGTTCCACACATGAACTTTCAGGGTCACCTCATATTCAAACTATAACAAGATTTATTCTGTGGTTCACAAGAACTAGCAATGGGGATACTCTTGTCAGAGGCAATTGTCAAGGCCCTTCTAGGCATTCCAAGGTATAAGGGGACCAATACTTGTCATTCTTGTCACCGAAGGCACACTGTTTGCCTCTGTTCTAGGGACAGTATCTAGAAGAATAGCTGGGTAGTGCATTATACTTATACATAATATTGGGGTTCATTTTACCATTTTCCTACATGCATGGAATATAATTTGCTCCACGTCAGTCCCCAGTACTTTCTCTTTCTCCCTACCTCCCTCTCTCAGTTCCCCTTTCTCTACTCTACTGATCTTCCCTCTATTTATTTATAGTTTTAGTAAAATGATGCTTTAAAGATAAACATAAAAGTGAAATTCACTGTGGTTAGTACATAGCATAATTTGGTCAATTTCAAATGAGCCTTCGATTTATGTGCTCAAGTGGTACCAGATGAAATTATTCACTACTTGTCAACACATAGTATGGCCTGAGTTTTAAAATTTTGCTAGTTAGATGAGGTGGATGCAAAATGATCTTTTATTGTGGTTTTGAATTGTTGTATTTATCTATTTTTCATTTAAACCAATGAAATACATTTAATTTGTGTGATTATATAGATTGACACCATGAATTTGTAGGCTCTGAATCAACTTTCCTTTACTCTTTCTCTACACTATGGTCATATTCATTCACCTAACACTTAATAAACATCTACTGTTACTATCTAGTCACCCAAAAAGACAGATCATGGAGATGATCTGCTCTTTCAGATTTTACCAAGCCAGTTTCGACACCTGAGTTATGAACTCCTCATTTCATGTTCCTAGTTTGTGTGCTGTGAGTATTACTCAAGGTCGTGGAAACTGAATTGACATTCAGGTTAAGTCCCAGAGGCAGCACACAAGTGTAATATTTTAAATGTGTATATGACATAGCTCCACTTACTGTCTTATCTTAACCAAATTGCTTAATCTCACTGATCCTCATTTTTCTGAACTGCAAACTTGATGAATCATTGCATTTTTTTTATTACAACATGAAAATTTTCTCAAATTTACCGAAGAAAGAGAAAGAAAATGCCTTTCTTTAACTCAGCTGACTGCTGCCCTCTGATGCTTGGCTCACAAAGCAAAATACGACTTTTAGTTGTGCTGCTCTTGTGATTCATTTAACTGGAGCAAATGTGCTGAATAGAGAAAGAAAGATAAGCAAACCCGAGCTCAGTCATAAACCGGGAGATGGTTTCAAGTAGAAAAGCTGGGAGGGATGCCACAGGCAGGCTTCCCTGGGGGAGGAGGGAGAGACAGGAGACGTCCTATGCTCCCTGAATGCCTGAATTTTTGAGGACCCCTCATCATACTGAATGTCTCAATCACTAATTCCTTGAGCACTCCAGAGCAAAGACAGATTGACCATTCAGTGGTTGCAAATGAAAGTATAAGATACAGCAAGTCACCCCAAGTGCTACCCAAGAGAAAAATAAAGCAAGAGGAAAGAATTTCTCGGTAGTTTGTCTTTCTGTTTATCTGACATTTTGTTGGCACAGCCTCTGTTAGAGGCTGGTTTCCTAGGGTCTGTCAGGGGATTGCTGACCTTTAGGCTAAACCTCCTACTGATACTTTTGCACCCAATCCACCTTGAATGAAGGCCAAATGGGACATACTTTGATATTTAATTCACCTGAGTTATATAATGAAATAAAAGCAGACATTTAAAAAAAAGTCCAATGCCATGAGGATGTCAGTAGAGTTGTGCCAAATGCCTTACATCACTAGACTGGAGGTAAATTTATAGCTGTTTTTGTTCATTTGCATTTAATCAGCCCCGAATTGCTGACTCTAGATTCAGCAAGGACCTTCCTGCCTGCGGAGTCTGCAGCTATAGTACTCTGCTGGTAAGGGGCAATGACTCAAGTGAGAAGTTTGAGTTCCATAGACCACAGGTCATTTTTCACCTTGAAATTTGACTATACAGCAAGGCAATTATATAAACAAAAATCCAGGGTTATTCTGACAGCATGGCTTAAAGGATTCCTCATTTCCTTTCTTTTTAAAGAGGCTCTGTAGCCTCTGTTTTGGCCCCAGTTGACCTGGTGCAAGCCTCAAGTCTGCCACCTTCCATGGAATCACAGCTTAAGAGGAATTATGATTCTAAATCATATTATGATAACAATTTCCTTTGAAAGTCCCACATAAGAAAATACCTCACATAGGAGTTAGGTTCTAGAATCAGCTCATATGTCTGTATAGCAACTTACTCCAACAGCATGAGTTGAAGACCTAGGGAAAATTCTTTCACGTCTCTGAACTTAATTTACTCCGCTCATGTACTGGAGTTATTAACAGAACCCACCTCACAGGAGCATAGCCAGACTGAAATGAGATGATTAATATGAGGGCCAAGCACATAATCAGGATAATAAACAATAGCTCCTGGTATTGACAAATTATTAGGGACTAATTAAATTCCCACCTTTGGCTATTAACTTCATGAGAGAAGACTGAAATCTTTCAAGGAGCCATTTTGCAGATTTTTGTGAGTTTCATAGTAGTTAGGGGAATAGCTGGCAAAGACAAAAACTTTTGTACTGCATACTGTAGTGGTCCAGAACAACAGAGCCACACAATCTGCCCAGCTCTGTTGTCTTCTGACTCCATAAACTTAGGTAAGTTCGCAGCTCTGCACCTCAGGATTTTCATGTATAAATGGGTCTAATCATGGAGCGAACATAATGGGATTGTTGTGAATGTCTTAAAGATTCACATGTATAAAGCACTTCAACAATGCCTGGCACAGGCCAAGCTACATCATCATCACCATTTCTACAGTTTTCATTACTCCATGCTTCATTGTTCAGAGAAAATGGGGTTGGCAACAGTATTGGTGAAATAATTGGACAAGTAAGGGAGAAATGGACCTAACTGCACAAGATGGTCTAACATGAAAAGGGATCTTTTTCCTGATTTTTTAAAATAACAAAATTGTGTTTGTTATGTTCAAATGGTATTTTAAGTGTATACAAATTAGGGAATGAATAAACCTACCTAATTGACATGAATTATCTCATATGGTTATCATTTTATGGTAAGAACACTTAACATCCAATTTTCAGGATTATATCATTAGCTATACTCACCGTCTGTATAGTAAGTCTAACTTATTCCTACTATGTAACTAATTTTTTAATAACTCCTCAATCCACATTCCAACTTCCTCAGAATCTGGTCTACCATTCTACCCTCAACTTTTATGAGATCAATTTTTTTTTAGATTTCAACTATGATTCAGAACATCATGTTTTTATCTTTCTGTGCCTGTCTTATTTCCCTCAGCAATAATGTCCTCCAGATTGATCCATGTTGTTGCAAATTATAGGATTTCTTTTTTTTTTTTTTCCAATTAGTATTGCATTGTGTATATGTATCACATTTGCTTTATCCATTTATCCATATCTTGGCTATTGTGAACAGTGCTGTAACAAATGTGGGAGTATGGATATCTCTTCACCATGCGGATTTTATTTCCTTTGGGTATATACCCTGCTGTGGGATTACTGGATCAGATGGCAGTTCTATTTTTAATTTTTTGAGGAACTTCCATACTACTTTCCCTAATGGTTATATTAATTTACATTCCCACCAAAGTATACAAGGGTTCCCTTTTCTCCACATTTTCCACATTTTTTATTTTTTGTAATTTATATAATAGATATTCTAGCAGGCACAAGGTAAAATCTCATTGTGATATTGATTTTTCCCTCATGGTTTAGTAATGTTGAATATTTTTTTCATGTATCTGTTGTC
This sequence comes from Sciurus carolinensis, assembly GCF_902686445.1. NCBI lineage: Eukaryota > Metazoa > Chordata > Mammalia > Rodentia > Sciuridae > Sciurus > Sciurus carolinensis. The sequence goes on from NC_062226.1 coordinate 30,780,008, forward strand.
CAACTGTGTCTGTTTTGAGAAATGTCTATTCTGGCTTTTTGCCCATTTTTAATAGTGTTATTCTTTTCTTGTTACATTCAATTCTTCATATATTTTGGATATTAACCCCTTGTCAGATGTATAGCATGCAAATATTTTCTACTATTCTGTAGGTTGTCTCTCATGCTGTTGATTTTTTCCCCCTTGCCGTGCAAAATTTGGTTTGTTTTTGTTTTTGTTTTGAGTAATTCCATGCATCCATATTTGCTTTTGTTGTCTGTGATTTTAAGGTCATGTTCAAAAAATATGCCAGGACTGATGTCATGGAGAAGAAAACATGTCTCCTCTATTAGTTTCAGAGCTTCAATCTTTTATTCATGTCTTTAATCCACTTCAAGTTGATATTTGTATATGTGGTGTGAGATAAGGATCTTTCTTCTGCATGTGTATACTCAGTTTTCTCAACGCCATTTATCAAAGAGACTATTTTTCCCAATTGTTGGGTTCTCAGAAACTTTGCTAAAAGTTGCTTGGCTATAAACATGCGAATTTATTTCTGGAATCTCTATTTTATTCCATTTGTCCATCTGTCAGTTGAAAAAGGGATTTGAGGGAGATTTTCAAGATGACAATTGGAAGGGGCTCAGTGAAAAGATAGGCTGTTCCAGATGAACAAAATAAGGAGACATTAGGACCAGGGTCAGAGAAAAAGCAAAATAAAATGACCTGCATAAAAGAAAGGAAAGAACCAGACACAAAGAGGTAGAGAGAACATCTGTAGCAGAGTAACATTGATTCCTTTGTAGAAATTCTATAATTCTTTGGTTTTATCTTTAGAGTGTCTAAAGGCAGACACTTCACTTGGATACCATGACAATAGATCCTATTCTTGTATTACAAAAAATAGAGAGATACCAAGGACTTCTAGAAGCTCAGTAAATGCATACTATTGCAGGCTGATGCAGACAATTTCATGGAAGTTGCTAAGTAAATTTAATTCAGATTATTTTTTCTAGAATGAAATGAAGATTGGAAACTTATGGTATATAAATAGTAGATGGAGGAGTGTTGTTGAACCTAGCATACTTTAAAGAACAAAGTATAATTATTTTATCAGTCACAACCATGTGGGGAAGTTACAGATTATATCTGAGCCCAAATAAGGATTTTTCAAGCTCACATTTGCATTATTTTTGTGACCTGGAGCAAGTTCCTTCTTTACTTTTCTCCTTATAGTCTTAAATTTCCTTCTTAGTAGATTAAGAAGTAGGACAGTGTTCAGGCTCTAGAATCAAACTGAGTTCAGAATGCTTCTTTATGCCTACTGACTGAATTCTCTGAGCAAATTGTTTAAACTAAAGCTGTGATTTCTTATATGAAAGATAAACATAACAATACTGCCATCATTGTGTGCTTTAAATCATGTAATCCATACTAAGGTGTTAGCACGTTTGACACATGGTTAAGAACTAAATAAATGGAAATTATTTGAATCATCAATAAAAATAATGAATGGGGTGATGTAGCTCTGCAGTAGTGACCCTGGGTTTACCTACCCACAAAGAAAAATAAGTGGACTGAATAATCTTTAACATCTCCTCTAGCTATTCATCTTTCCACTATCCTGGGCTCCAGACTTTTACAGTATCCCAACTTTAGCATCTCTCTTCTGATTCATTCCATAACCCCCAACCAAAACCCAAGTACAGTTAAAAAAAGAAACATAAGGGAAGCTAATGTATCAAGGGAAATGTGTATGAGAATGTGTATGTGTACGGGGCAGAGGGATGTGTATGTCAGGGAGGAAGGAGCAGGACTCAGTCCTATACCTACTTCAAGGTAGCTAGATATCCAACACAAGTATCTGAACCCCTAAGACACAGTTTGCATGTCTAATCTGAGGTAACTTTGCCAATCCATCTAGCTTACTTTACCATTTATGAATTGAACACAGAAGCCATCAGAATTCTTGTGCCTCGTGAATGGAATAATATGCATGGATGAGTTTTGTAAACAGCACAGTTCAAATGTTGCTGTTGTTGCTGCTGTTGCTAAAACTGTGATAAACATCTTGTTTAAAAACCCAAAGGGTATGGGCTATTAGTCTTATTGCTGTAAGCTGGTTTTAGTCATTTGGATTAAATTGATCATTATGTTTGAGGGATGTATGTCTTATCTATAGTTTCTCAAAAAGAGAAACCTTCCCTGAAGGCAGCTATGTACTAGAGAAATATAATATACTAGAGATAAAATGCACTAGAGATAAGTGAACTAGAGATTAATAGTACAAGTTCTCAGGTTTCTGGATTCATTTCCCCTACTCTGCTATTTTCTGGTTGTGTGGCTTTGAGCAAGTTGCTTAATCACTCCAAGCTCCAGTTCCTCCATCTTTAAAATGGGGATAACGACTGTATGTCCTACAAAGAGCTGTTATGAGGATTAAACAAGGTGATGAATTTTTCTTGGCATAGTGCCTGGAATGGTGGAGGCACCCAATAAGGATTAGCTATTATCATTAAGAAAATAATGGAAGACATAATAAGGAATTAACAAATAATTCCAGCTTTGATGAGATGGCAGGTACACAAAGACAGGGTCAAAAGGATGTGGAATGGAGGCAAGTGCAAAGAAGGAGATGGAATGAATAACTCCACTAACATGAGTAGGTATGACAATGGTCAGTTCTCGTAAACTCAGGTCTATAGAGGTTGCTCCAAAAGCACCTGCCCCCAGGATAGCATTTAAAAATTGTCTATATGTGAAACTATCACTTCACCTTGAAATTTGGTGACCAGAGTTTTCTTTTATTTGCCCTAGAAAGAAGAAAAGGACTCAGTAGTCAGGAAGTACTAGAAGATTGATACACCAGTGCAGATGGAAATGAGTTTTGTCATCATACTAAAGCCTGAATATTGGCTTGCTGAGATTTATCACACCTACCTCTGCTCATTCACCTACAAATGTGGATCTTCCTAAAATAATGTTGGGATTATAGAATGGAGAGGAAAATTAGAAATATGGGAGTTAAGAAGATAGTTAGATCCATATTGTCTATACTGAAGTTCTGTAAACATTTTCTGATTGGGCCAGATAGTAAAAATTTTATGCTACGTAAGTCAGATGGTCTCTTGTGCACCTACTCAGCTCCACTGTTGTAGTATAGGAGCAGACAAAGACAGTATATAAATGAATGGGCAGGACTGTGGTCCAATAAAACTTGTTTTACAAAAACAGGTGGTGGGCTGAATTTGGCCCATGGGCCATACTTTGCTGACCCCTCATCTACATATAGACTTGATGCAATGATTCAAGTTGTCAGAAGGAACATGACTAAAGCACCCATAAACCAAGCTTGTAGTTGAAGAACGTTGTTGACTATAGATGACTGACCTAACACAAAGGATCATTTCCAGACTGAAAATGAAGGGAAAGGCAGTAAACTGCTTAACTTTAGATAGAGAATGCAGCTCCTATAGAAGAAAATAAGAATAACATGGAAAAAAATGGAGCATAAGATGTAATCAGTCTCATATTCTAAGAGCTCAAAAACATCATTTCCAGTCTCATTTATCTGTATTCTAATGTCCAGAGCATGAGTAATAGCCAGGAGGAAGATGTGTCCTTGTTTGCCAGGGATAGTTCTAGTGTGTCTGCTGTCCCTTTGTAATTATCGGCAGTGCCCCCTTTTAAAGAAGTGTCCTTGCTTGCAATATAAATTCTATGACCACAACTATAATAACCAAAATGATTTTGAAATTGTTGCACAAATAGGTACATACTACTTAACGTTTCATCAAAGCTTGAACAATAAGTCTATAAATGCAGAATGTAGGAGTAGATAAGGGGAAGTAAGGGCTTTGAGTCATATGGTCAGATTCAAATTCAATATCAAATTCAATATCTTATCATTTTTTACAGGTTTTAAACAATGTAATAAATTTCCCTGAACATCAGCTTTTCATATGTAACAATAAATAATAAAAGTAGTAATCTTGTAATAGTTAAATGTATTATCATATAATAAATATTCAAGAATACTATTTTTTATTATCATTGTTATTATTATATATTTAAATGGAACAAATTGGTTCAGTGGGGACACAAAGTCACCCTCCATATGTAAAAGATGCACCTCAAGAGGATGATTTTCTTGACACTGGAGACATGCAAACCAATTTAACAGCACCTTCTAGTGATATTATAAAGACTTGCTATTGAAAGTCTGGTCCATGAACCATGGTAGCAACCTCAACTAGGAATTTGTTCATGCAGAATCTCCAACCTAGACATAAAGATATTTTTTAATGTATTTGTATTGTAAACAAATGGGATACATCTTGTTTCTCTGTTTGTACATGAAGTAGAGGCATACCATATGTGTAATCATACATTTACCTAGGGTAATAGTTTTTGATTCATTCTGTTAATTTTTTTCCTTCCCACCCACCCCTCCCACCCCTCTTTTCCCTTTGTACAGTCCCTCCTTCCTCCATTCTTGCCCCCCTCCCATCCCCCATTATGTGTCATCATCCACTTATCAGCAAAATCATTCGTCCTTTGGTTTTTTGAGATTGGCTTATCTCACTTAGCATGATATTCTCCAGTTTCATCCATTTGCCTGCAAATGCCATAATTTTATTATTTTTATGGCTGAGTAATAGTCCATTGTGTGTGTGTGTGTGTGTGTGTGTGTGTGTGTGTGTATATATATATATATATATAATATATATATATATATATATATATATATATATATATATATATATACCACAGTTTTTTTAACCATTCATCTATTGAAGGACATCTAGGTTGGTTCCACAATCTGTCTATTGTGAATTGAGCAGCTATGAACATTGATGTGGCTGTACCTCTGTAGTATGCTGATTTTAAGTCCTTTGGGTATAGGCCAAGGAGTGGGATAGCTGGGTCAAATGGTGGTTCCATTCCAAGTTTTCTGAGGAATCTCCACACTACTTTCCAGAGTGGCTGCACTAATTTGCAACCCCACCAGCAATGTATGAGTGTACCTTTTTCCCCACATCCTCGCCAATACCTATTGTTGCTTGTATTCTTGATAATCGCCATTCTAATTGGAGTGAGATGGAATCTTAGGGTAGTTTTGATTTGCATTTCTCTTATTACTAAAGATGTTGAACATTTTTTCATATATCTGTTGATTGCTTGTAGATCTTCTTCTGTGAAGTGTCTGTTCATTTCCTTAGCCCATTTGTTGATTGGGTTATTTGTATTCTTGGTGTAGACTTTTTTGAATTCTTTATATATTCTGGAAATTAGTGCTCTATTCAAAGTATGAGTGGCAAAGATTTCCTCCCACTCTGTAGGTTCTCTCTTCACATTTCTGATAGTTTCCTTTGCTGAAAGAAAGCTTTTTAGTTTGAATCTATCCCAGTTATTGATTCTTGCTTTTATTTCTTGTGCTTTGGGACTCCTGTTAAGGAAGTCTGATCCTAAGCCAACATGTTGAAGATTTGGACCTACTTTTTCTTCTATAAGATGCAGAGTCTCTGATCTGATTTCAAGGTCCTTGATCCATTTTGAGTTGAAGAAACTCATTGTGGTACACTTTACCTTGCTATGAATGATTCAGACTTTAGTGGATAAAAGTACATAGATGATTTAAAGCCCCCCCAAAACCTGAGACCACTTCATATTATAGTCCATAGGTTTGGAGTGGATAAAATAATATTATGGGAAGGAGCTGATATATCCCATTCTACTGGGCAAGTTAAAACTGACCCTTTCCACCCAATTCCAAAGACTAATGTATGAGGTCCAGTTGCTACATCCCATTTGTGATTTAAGTATCAATCTCATATAGGTATAAACATAGACCGTAAATAAACCCATAGAGCATTGGGATTATTTTTCAACTGAGGCATCATATCTACCTTGGTCATAGTGGCTTCTTTCCTGAGTTCGTTTCCATTTGTTTTGAGCTACTTCCCTGATTTCTGGGAAATGCATGTCTGATTGTTCTCCATGTGCTGTAGGTAGAGTTCAGTATTTATTAATACTGAACAGTTCACATACAAATAGATAGTTTAACCTTAGATATTTCCCCAAGGCTCAAAGAGGTTGATGCAAATATAAACAGAAATGGAAGAGCTGATAAAGTATTCAGCTGAAACTTTAAAAGAATGCTTCTCTCTCTGGGACTTCCTGGTGATGGTTGTTATACAGCTCAAATGCTTTAGCTCTTTGTATACTTTTATCCTCTCTCCTTGATGCAGGCTTTCTGACATCCCTGGCTGTCTGAATTACACACAGGGCAGGCTACACTGGCCCACTGGGTTGCATCAATCGCTTCTTAGATCACTTTTCCAATTCTATTATTCTGTGACTGCTGAGTAGTCCACTGTTATTTTCCGTTAGAACCTCACACAGAGGAATAAAAAAGAATATCTTACTTTGAAAGAATTAAGATAACAATTAAATGGTAAAAAGTAATCTTTAAGGGAAAAGAAAAACAGCATGAGGTCAGAAAAAAGTATGAAATTTGTAATGCATCAAGCCTAAAATAATATCATGTCAATAATGATGATTCACTTATAATTCCCATATGTTCCAAGCATCTCCTATGTGCCAAGCACTGTGTCTTTGCATGATGATGATGATGATGATAGCAGCTAATACTTGCTAAGGACTTATAACCACATGAATGAGCTAGTTGAAATTTGGATCTAGCTAGGAAGGCAGATTTAACAAATAATCCAAATGTTATCGGTGCTATGTGAAACTGAAGGTGCAAAAGGAGAGTGTTTCAGGTGACCTGACTCAAGCTGAAGGTCAATGAATGCTTCCTTGAGGAAATGGCATGTAACTAGACAAAGGAGAAGTAGCAATAGGTAAATAGATCATCCCAGACAGAGTCAAGGCTATGTAAAGAACTCTGATCAAGCAAGAAGTATGTGTTGGAAAAACTGAGAAAACTGACATAAGATGAGGGTAAGGGGCAAGAATGGGGAAATGAGACTAGAAAGAAGGAAGGAAAAGAATCATGCTAAACCTTAGAGACCAGGTGAGAAGTTTGGATTTTATCCCAAAGTTGATGGGGAACCATTGATGATGATCAGATTTGAGTTCAAGTGACTGAGGAAGTTGGAGAGAAAGAACGGGAATGTGTGGAAGGCAGAGAGGATGACTCAGACTACAGAAGTTGTAGTGTTGGTAAAACATCTCCAAGTAAGAGTGAGGTCCCCATCCAGCTAACAGAATGCATAATAGGAGAGATCCTATTCATTCATGCTTTAGGGATCTTTCCACTCTCAAGACCTCAAAATCACTGCCTCCACAGAGTCACATAAGGCCAATGTGAAAGCTGATGAGCAAATAGCAGCCAAAAGTTATGGAAAGGATAAAATACAAAGGGCCAGTCCTGAATTGAAATTCTGAGCCTGGATCTATGGGTTCCTACTTCCTTCCACATGCCTGGGAAAGAAAGGGTATCCTGAAGAATTCTGCAGAGTAAATAAGGCCCAGAAAGGCAGAGTATGCCTAGAACTGTTCATAAGCCATAAAAGTATTGCCACAGCATAAGATGAGGAAATAGACTCCAGGAAGAGATTCTTTCACAGACAAAAGTATGTTATGTAATGGTCCTACGTTCTTTGAACTTAAAGAAAGGGCTTAAGTAGTAGGCCAGGCCATTAGCACTTTTTGTACTAAATGGACGTCAAAGCTGTCATCTCCCTGTGTTCAAAGAAGAGGTATGAATTCACCCATCATCAAGCATTCCATTGATCAACTACTTGATGAAAGCCATTGGGAATACTATAATGAGTTTAAATAGAACTCTTGTTTACAGAGTTCCAGTCCAGTGAAGAAGTTAGGCATCTAAACATTAATGAAATGTTAACACAACTAAACTGAAAACTGCATCTGTATGTATACTAGGAGGACTTATGAAAGGGGGTTCTGATCTATACAATAAGTTACTGAACTGAAAGTAGAAGAATGAATACCAGTTAAACGGATGAAGAAAGGTGGGATAATTGTAATACAATTAATTAACTTGACAAACAGTTACAGAGTACCTGCCTGGAAACAATCACAATAGGGAACCATGGTACACAAGTGCATGAAACTTGGTCTGCAAGTCAGGGAAAGTCTCAAAGGCTAAATCTTGTTGATCTCTATGAAAATTTGGTCATTAGCTACCCAAACCTCAGTGTCTTAATCTGAAAAAGAAAATAACATCTATTGCAGGATTATTATGAAGATTATAAATGTTTGAAACCCTTAACTCACTGTCTGGAACATAAGTAGAAGATTTTGCAAGGACCAAACCAAGGGGGTCAGTATGACATATGTCAGAAGCAGTGTTCTACCGTGGTCAAAAGCTGAATGTCTTTGATCAGACTGTCTGGGTTCAAATTTCAGGTGTGACATTTACTAGCTCTGTGACATTGGACAAATGTCAAACTTTCTAATATTCAGTTTCTTCATCTGTGAGAGGAATAGAGTGAAAATACCTAGGTCACAGGTTTTTCAGGTGGATCAGAAGAAATGATTCATGGAAATGTAAAGGTTTGCTTAAATAAACACTTAGAGTGCGTAGTTTGTTAAGTACAAAGTGCTATATCAATACAGATAAATAAGCAGTCAATCACTTTCATTGTTATCACTCTGTGGAGTAGGGTGAAACCAGATATGTCCAAAGACTTTGCACAGAAGACCTTGATGTAGGTTTTAGAAAATGAATAGATGCTGTACGGAGAAACTACTGATGAATTTGCTTTGCTTAACCTATCGGGCAGTGATTTGCTACTGTGAGAATTGCTAAGGGGTTGAGGTCTCAATGAGAATATTAAGAAAAGGCTGATGAGTTCCCTCTAATAACCATCTTCACTTTGGTTACTGCCATGAATGGGGAGGCAAGATGATGGAGTGGATAACAAACAGGGCTTTGAAATCAGACACACTTTGGTTCTGATCCAATCCCTACTACTTCCAGCTACATGAACTTACACCAGTTATTTCACTTCTCTGAGCTTCAGAGTATACTGCTCTTCAAAAGGAAGTGGTAATAGTATCCTCCCATGAGGCAGCCATGAGGATTAAACAGAATAATGCATGTGAAGTGCTGAGTACCATGTTTGGCACATGAGAAGTACTTAGTAAATGTTAACTGTTGTTATTGTTTTTGCCTCATTAAGGTTACACTGGCATAAAATGTTAGAATTTGTTCAGTGTATAAAGTAATTAGATTAAACACAAGGGTATACAATATTACCTACTCCACAATGGAGTATCCAAAGAAATATCATGAACAACCAGGGGATCAATTCCTATATGGCAGTGATTGCAAGAAGTTTTTCTACTTATAAACATGATGCATGTTTCTGAAGACAACATATAACTTAAAAAGGTAAACCTATTATTTCACCACCAATGATACAGCCATTGCTAATATCTTTATATATTTTCTTCCAAGGTGCGTCTGTGTGTGTGTGTGTGTGTGTGCGTGCGTGCACGCGCGTGCATGCTTATATGTGATACTTATGGGAATCACAGTACTTAAATAAACATGCACATATTTAATTTTTGTCATGCTGTATAAAACCTTTTTTACATTTGTCATAGGAGCATCTGCCATATTTTATTAAGCATATTTCACAAACTTGTTTTATAGATTGCATTCATTCTGTAAGGATGAGCCATCCATTTTATTTAATTATGATCATATTGCTAGACCATAATTAAAATAAATGTGTCAGAATTACATCATCTTTGAATATAAGGTATTGAGTTCTCTATCTTTTGCATGGGAGGTTGTAAACAAAAAAAAACTAATTTTTTTGAAGAATGCTGTATTATCTCCTTCCATAGAAGAAAATTACAAGCACATATTTACATAAGATAGTGCCTAAAATTTCAGATTTCTAAAGTTCATGAAACCCATCAATGGACCCATGGTCCCCAAGGCTTACTGTCAGAACCAATGATATATAATACATCAATATGAAACAGAACAAAAAGTTCAAAGACTTTCCTGTAACAATGGCAGAGGAGTGTAGCCCTAAAATACTGTTAACTCCGGGATATTCCATTGCTTTCAAAATATGGCCCAATTTCAGTTTGTTCTTGAATTTTAAATAGTCTTGAGTTTTAGATTCCATATTAAGGCTTCTTCCCAAATTTCACTGAGTAACGTTTCACGTGACATATCTTTTCTATCCTAGTGATGGGAAAGTCTCAGCAGGGCTCCCAGCGTACTGTCCATCCTCACCATGCAGTCTTGCATCCTGGAAAACCCTGACATTACTGAGTCTACTACTGCCGTCCCTCACCTCCACGGATCCCAACTTTCTTTCGCGCCATTCTTTCTGAGGAAATAGCATGACTCAGCATTGAATAATACAGTTATATAAAGGAACAAGAGCATTTCATAATAACATCAAAAATAAATTCAACACACTTAATGTAATATAACAAATACATATGAAAGGGATATGTTCAAAGCATTGAGTCAGGTATATTGTAATCTTGTGATACAAGGTTTTAACTTGAACTTTGTGTGGCTCTAAGGGGACTGTAATCTTCAATTTATTATCTTAATTATATACTTTAAAAATAATTCAGAATATGAAGCTGATTCTACATGCCAAGTTGTATAGCTTCTAAAGAATTCTAATGGGTTCTCAATATAAAGCAAAAAAAATTGTTTTGTAGTTTGAATTTCTTGTTCCCATCTGTTTGCTTCTGAAGACAGAACAATTAATGATGTGAAAACTGGGATATGAAAGAGGATGTACCTATATCTGCACACTTTTATTACGTGTTTGTGCCTCTGTGTTTGAAAAGTTCTGAATTATCCCTGGGTTCTAAGTAATGTTAAAAAATGAAAAATTTGAAAACAATTCTAAAAGTAACATGTTAAAGCCGTTTCTTTTCTCCCTCAGCTGCACCATCCTTCCCAAGGCTTTCGGTTTGGAACTGTCCGGGAGAGCAGTGCTGAAGATTATGTGAGGCAAAGCTTCCCAGAGATGCATGAGTATATGAGAAGGTACAATGTTCCAGCCACGCCAGATGGAGTGCAGTACCTCAAGTGAGTGTCAACCTCTTGGATCCTAAAAGTTCTCACTGAAAGAGATATCATTTAGCTACTTATGCTATTTTTTGTTTTGTTTTGTTTTTTTAAGGACAAACATTTCCACTGTGTTCTGTGGTATCATACTGTGTGGGATCCAGGAGGCAGTATGGCAGTATGGTATAGTGTGTATTTAATTATGTGACCTATATTACTAGTTACCTGCATAGTCTCAAGTTGGCAGTAGCTTTGCTCCAAGAGCCAGTGGAGTCATTAGTGCAGCAGATGGTGGGAGAAACAAAAGCTGGCTTGATATCACTTGAGAAAACAATGGTGCTGAAATGATCAAACACACAGGGAATGTGGCCAGAGGATAAAGTGTCCCAAAGCAACCCTTTCCTTCACAGTGAATCTCTAAGCCCCTGGAATGCTTACTCTTGCCATGAGGAAATGGAATTTATCTTAGGGATTTCCTGTAGAAAAGAAAAAAAGATAGAAGGCAGTGCTTCCCATGTCTGCATCCTTTTCATCAGTATTTATGAAAAGTAATCAAAGGCAATCACATTGCCATGGCAGGTCATCAGAGCCTGTAATTCGGTGAACTGAATGCAGAGGAGGACCATGCAGTTCTGGGTCTGCTTGTCTAGTCTGCCTGGGAAAGTGAATGCATGGCTCCTGATAAGCACCACTGCCTGAGGTGAGCAGTCCTCTCCCTCCCACTTGGCATCAGGGCAATAGCAGACATCCAGCCCTTCAATCCCTATTATTGTGTAGCACTGGGAAACTGGTTTCTTTATGGTCAGCAGCAGTAATCATCTCCCCAATGGACAACAAGTCCTGCCACCTCAAGTTCTTAGAGGAAATAAAAGATTTCATGCAACATAAGGGCTTTGTGTTTCTTAAGACTTCTAGTAATAGGCCCCTTAAACAATTTTATGGACTTTTAATGAGAGCTTGGAGAGGAAGCCATGCACTCTTAAATTTGCAAAGTATATATGATGCTTAAGTACTATGAAACGGTACTTTTAATTTTGCAAAAACATCGAAACATTAGAGTCCTTCTCTGGCACAGAGTTTTGAGCTCCATTGCCTCCCAGATCCTTTTCTGTATTCTTTCCTTCAGGCAAATGCTCAGTTGAGAGAGAGAATGAGATGTCAGGGAAATAGCAATGGGCTCCCAGCTAGATAGCAGCTAGCAACCTGGGCTCTGCTGGCAGTGTGACAAACATGAGATGAACCACTGCTGGGGTTCCCAGCAGTTCCTCTCCACTCCGTGCATTCATTTATTCCAGTGACTTTACTTGAGAAGGCTCTCATGCCCAGCGTTGGCCCCACCTTAGCCTGGAGAGAAGCAATCATTAGAAAAGTAGTCACAGACAAAGAAGACCTGAAAAAAGTAAGTGTTCCATGGTAATACAGCTAAAAAGTGGCAGAATCAAGACTACAGCCAAATCTTTGTAATCCAATCACTGCTTCAAGCTAGTAATCATAGGCTTGGAGATCATAATGAAAGGGCAAGTCCTTGATCAAAGAATAGTCCATGTTCCAGAAACATTTGTGTTCCAGTTAGTATCTGGGAACTAGTTGGACATGCAAAATGTCAGGCCCCATCCCAAACCTACTATCTGAATCTGCATTGCAACAAGTTCCTCAGGTGAGTCAGATTGAAGTGAAAGAGAAATACAGGCAGAGTTTATCATTAATGCCATCTCACTGCTCTCTCAACCTTCTTTCTCTACTTTTGATCTGATCACTACTGATGCTCTTAGACATTACTCAAAGCAACTGCAGTCCTCATGTTATCCTGTGCCTCTATCATCCCAGAGCTCTTACAGGGAACAACACCCAAAGTCACCTGTACTCGACAGGTTCCTGTGTCCTTCCCCTCTCCCATCTAAATTCCTCTGGCCTTACACCAACTCTTTCAGGACCCTGCTCCCTCAAGTGACAATTTCACAATAAATGAATCCCTATTAAAATGCTCACTTCTTTTAGTGTATTAATGTATGACTTGTGGACCATGTAATAGTATTTTTAAATGCTCAAAAAAAAAATCATGATTCTATAATGGGAGAATCAACTGGAGAACCTGCCAGCTACCATGGTGATTCAGTCCAGAAGTTATAATACCTGGATCACCCCTGGCCACTGCTTCACCAGTGACTCATGGTCCCAGGGGAGTCTGTGAGCTGATTGCTTCTAGTCTTTCTATGCAATAGAAATCTCTTATAGCCAACTGCACCATTTCAGTCCAAAATCAAGTTTAGTTGTGTAAGAATATGGATGGATCTGAGAGGTGCTTTCATTTTGGTTAAAGCTAAACATCAGCCTTGTTATAACTTAAATCTGATACCTCTGGAAACAATACATTTTTAATTTTTTAAATTTCACTTAATGGAAGAATAAGAAAAATAAGCAATGGTAATTGGCACCAAAAAGAAAAGTTAAACTGTTTACTATATGTCCATGTGTAGTCCAGACAAATTGATCCATGTAAAGATGTGTTTCCTACCAAGTGATTATACCTGTCTAGAGATGTCTTTCTCTTTTAAATTTTTGGTGATCTCTACCCATGTTCTCTGGGTTTAGAGACCACTTCTCTGCATTGAATTTGAACAACCTTATTCCTGTTTTTAAGAGACCAAACTGAGGCCAAGTGGAATAGAGAAGAGTTGTTTTCTTTGCAAAGCTATTTAAACAACTCTGAGTGGAGAATAGTCTTTCTTAAATAAATGTATGTCATACACACTAAAAACAAAAAAGTGACCCAAACATCTCCCTTTAAAACTTTCCCTCCCTTGCCCTCTTTATAAGTAGGAGCTTGGCCTATGCTGAGTCACAGTCTTCCCCTGGATCATTTCTGCACAAATATTCAAAAAATGGGAAGACAGGCTGGGCATGGTGGCACACACCTATAATCCCAGTGACTCTGGAGGCTGAGACATAAGAATTGAAATTTCAGAGCCAGCCTCAACAATTTAACAAGGCCCTAAGCTACTTAACCAGACCCTGTCTCAAAATAAAAAACAAAAAGGGCAGTTCAGTTCAGTGATTAATTCCCTGAGTTCAATCCCCAGTACCAAAAAAAAAAAAAAAAAAACGGGGGAAGATTTTCATGAAGGATGCCCAAGCACTCAAGTCTTATGGTAGCAACTTGAGTCCATTGCCAATTAACTAACACAGCCCAGGGACAACTATGTTAAATTATCACTGCCTGAATTACCTACTGGAATGAAACATGAATCTCTGTAGATATATTAATAAATTAGACCACTAAAATCTATTACATCAGCTTCCCCTTCCATTTATTGATTGCTAGCCCATGGACTTAGACCATAACTTCCTTTTCTCATGAATACTAGATCCAAGTATTTCCTAATTATGAAATAATACTTGATCTCTGAAGAATGTGATATGGATCTTTATGGAAAAAAATAAAACTTTCAACATCCAATTAATGAGACCACCTCGCTACAACTCTCACCAGCTACATCGCCTGCATTACTTCAACTCTCTGAGCCTGTTTCCTCATTTGTTATGTCACAGCTTACAGGAGTGATAAGCTGTATAGAAAACCATTAATGCAATGCCTAACACAAGTTTCTCTGAAAACATAAGATATATTAATTAACCTTCCTTACACACCTTTGTATTCAATTCAGTCCCTGTGACTTTGTTGTTGGATTTAGAAGTCATGAAAGAGACTGGTAGATAAACCCAGAGGAAAGACATCATGCTCTCTTGTAAGAATATCTGTTTCCCCTGATCTGTGTTCTCCAGGTCAGTGAGATGCCAACAAATCTGTCAGCAGCAAGCAAGCTTGTGCTGCCCTTAGTGTCCAGGTGTCTGTCCCCTAAATAGAAGCCAACTGCCAGACTTAGCACTTCCTGTCCATTAATGAATCATGTTCACTTTTGCTCTCTTGGTCTTAAATATAGGAATGATCCAGAGAAACTAGACGCCTTCATCATGGACAAAGCCCTTCTGGATTATGAAGTGTCAATAGATGCTGACTGTAAACTTCTAACCGTGGGGAAGCCGTTTGCCATAGAAGGTATTAATCAATCACTCTTGATTCACTTTTACTCAGGATGTGCTCAGTTTGCTAACCTAGCAAGTCACAAATGCCAAAGTCAGAGGCAAGGAGCTATTCATCTTTCCTTGTTTTCATTTTCATCTCATAAGCACTTGGTTATTAAGTTGCTGAAGTTAGAATTTATTTTTCTCCAACTCAACAAATATTTATTTATGCAATTGTTAGTTAAAAAAAAATTGTTTTCCAAATGTGTTGGTTCAGATATCTGGGAGTGGTGGCAATAAGGAGATCCAGTTTTAATGTGATCTTTATTTTTTGTTTGTCTGGATTTTGGTTTTCCTTGTTTTATTGTTAGTATTGTTTTGCAGTGCTTAATATGGAACCTATGGCCTTGCAGAGTAGGGAAGCATTCTACCACTGAGCTACATCTTTAGCCCCTTATCTTTATTTTTGAATGGGCAAACACTGTCATAAATCTGAAATAAAAATGAGAACGAGCTGGGTTTTGTGGCACATGCCTGTAATTCCAGTGGCTTGGGAGGCTGAGCCAGAAGGATTACAAGTATGAGGACAGCCTCAGCAACTTAGCAAGACCCTAAGCAATCTAATGAGTCTCAAAATAAAAAGTGGGGGAAGGCCTGGGGATGTAGCTCAGTGGTTAAGTGCCACTTGGTGGTTAAATCCCCAGTACCCAAAAAAAAAAAAAAATGAGAATGATTGTACTTTATGAGAACCTCAACATTGATCTAATTCAATCTATTTATTTTGTCCATAAGAAAATCCAAGAATGTTATATCACATTTTCATAATTATATAATTAGATGATAATAGATTAAAATCTAAAACTCAGCTTCCTACATAAGTGTTTTCCACTAGTTGGAAAGTAAATAGAAAAAAAATGTGTATATATCATTTTATAGTTTAGTACCCCATAGGACCCAGGTTTGCCTTTTTCCCCACTGGCAGCAATTTTTACTTCCCACTAGATCAATCAATCAAACTTCAGGACCAAAGAAGGACTGCTTTGTCAGTAGCTTCCTTCATTCTGAGTGACAGTTGATATATGGAGCTGATATTTTGAACCAGCAAATTTCACATCTCCCAATTCCCAGCTTTCCCTCCCTGACAGTGCATGCTAGCTCTCAAGACAGACATACTCACTTGTCAGAAAACACATTGACTTGAAACAATCCCATGGGGGTACCCAAGTCCTATTTCCAGAAATCTGCGCTTTGCTGTATGTTAACGAGGGTATCAAGACTATTCTGATTCCAATTTCCCAATCACACTTGGTCTCTGTCTCTCCTAAACACATCAGCAGATATTTTTGCTTCAGTCTGTTTTTTGTGATGAATGAGAATATAATAGCTGATGCTATTTCTTTAGGCCTTCTCTGAGGAAAAATCAGTCTTCTCTGTAGACAAAATGACCCCCCACCTGAGCCAGGAATGGAATTCCAAAAGAGAGTGGTATTGGTCTTTTATTAAGACTGCAATCTTGGATAGCACAACCACAAAAAGAGGATGAGAGAGAAAAAGCAAACACTAGAAAACCAAAAGAACATTCAGTATATGCTCAGTAAACCCCATTTTAATGTAACAATGGAAAATTTCCTTTGTGTGTGTGTATGTGTGTGTGTGTGGAAGGGACAGTACGTTTTATTTATGTCCTGAATGCATTGGGTAATTGAGATCCCTCCTACCATAGTGGCTAATAACAACGATGAATCATTCATGGAGGATGGAAGAATGAGGGGCCTCATTTTAACCTTTGTCTTCAGGGGGCAACCCGATCTTGTCAAAAGGCAGTGGTACGATGGCTTGTTTGCCTCTTCTGGACCCCGGTGCCAGATGCCACCCAATTAACTCCCCACTGTTTTCCTGTTTCCATTTCCATCTGTGCTCATGAGACTTGGTTTCTTGCAGTTCCTATCATCTCTAGACACCACATTGTTCTCAAAGAGAATAAACAAAGTGGCACAAGGAAGAGTTCTCCCTGCAAGACAGCAGAAAGGTGGCAGAGCCCAATAGAGAGAGCATCACCATCATTATTGATGCAGTCTCATAATGGATGGAGTACAAATCAGAACACTTAATTCAATATTCCCCTGCCAACAAGTTCACAACTTCACAACTTAAAAACAGAACCTGGAAAAACACAAAGGGAGGATACTTATAAGTTATAGGCAAGAGGGAAAAAAAGGCTAAGTGTTGATTGTTGATTTTTTTAAAATGTTAAACTCAGGGATTTGGGGGAAAATATCTCCCAATGAAATTTTCTCTTATGTTTTTTAATGAAATCTTTTAAGAATATCAGATGCTTTCCTTTAACAACATTTAGGTTTTTTAAACTTATTCAAATGTGAGCTCTGTTATTAAGTTAGACTGCATAAGTATAAAAACATCATCAAAGCAGTTTATGATGAACTCCTACCCAGTTAGCTTACAGGAATGTTGCAGATGCCTCTCTGTATCCCTCCACAGAGTCCACTGCAATCCTGGGCATATAACAATTATGCAATAATTGATATATTACCAATTATATAGTTGATTAATTTAAATTTCAAAATAAGTACTTGCTTCCCTTACAAATGTAGTTAAGAGTATCCCAAGGGCTGAGGTTGTGACTCAGTGATAGAGCACTCGCCTGGCATGTGTGAGGCACTGGGTTCCATCCTCAGCTCCACATAACAATAAAATAAAAGTATTACGTCCACCTACAACTAAAACAAAATATTTTTTTTAAAAAAGAGTATCCTGATGTTTTGCACATACTTTTCCAAGTATTTAAATGTTTTCAGGAACTTCAGAGGGAAAACAATCTAATGACTCCTTCATGCATTCAGTCTAAGTAGTATCAATATAGTGCTACTGTCTGAATTTTTGCATCTTTTTCAAAATGCATATGTCAAAATATAATTCCCAACTAGAAGGTGGGGCCCTTGGGGAGGTCATTAGATCATGAGAGCTCCACCTTTTTAAAAATAGGATTAGTGTTCTTTTTAAATAGTCCATTGGAAGGGAGCTCATTCACCCTTTCTATCACATGAGGACACAGCTAGAAGTCATCTACAAACCAGAAAGCAGGTTCTTACTAAACAATGAATCTGTTGCCACCTTGGTCCTGGACTTTCCAGTTTTCAAAACTGTGAGAAATAAATGTCTGTTATTTACAAGCTACAAAGACTTTGGTATTTTGTCCTATTAATCTAAGCAGACTAAAACACCTGCTAAATACACCTCCCAAATTCACCCTTCTGTGCATATTTAGTTTTAAAAAGAAAAAGTAAGTCCAGTGAGATAGTAGCTCCATGCTGATCTTAAAACCCTTCATGGGTAGTCTTTGCCACTAAATAGTACACAGTGGAACAAACCCAAACTACAATTTGATTCAATTGAAGAGCATGTGGAAAGTCTTTGATCAAAATACTACTTAAATACCAGGGACATAAAGACATATTGTGTTCTTGGGGGTAAAAAGAGAGAGAGAGAGAGAGAGAAAGCATTGAGATAAATGAATACATATCCCAAACATATGAATCAGGGTTACCTGACAATAAAGGTCAAACAAGGAGAAAGAGTAACATAATTGTAAAATAATGATCTGTGACCTTTCTGCCAAAGACTTTTGCCTGTTTCTGAGGTTGTTTTACTCTCTTTGCTATTGGGACTTTTACAATATATTCTCAACCGTTGTTCCCAAAGTAATTAAATATGGTGTTACAAGGACAGAGTGCAAAGACAGAGTGCAGAGACTTCCTTTCTGAAGTCTCTTTAACCCTATTTAAGGTCTTATTTTCAAACTATCTATTTTCCAACCACCTTTCAGGAAGATTCTTTTAGTCTATGAATTTCTAACTACACATTTGCTAGTCAAAATATATTCCCAGTACTCTTAGCTGAGTAAAGCTGATTTATCCATGGGGAAAAGATCAGGATTCTAGTCTGAAAATTGTACTCTTGGGCTATTAAGCTGTATCCAATTTCCAGGGTGCCTGACGCCTTCATCTTTAGGGTTGAAGGATTTCATTTTGCTTCATTCATCAACCACAAAATAGTCCACCCCGTCTTTATTGCAAAGCCACGTTTCTAATGATAATGAAAGCAACTCAGGCTGAGTCAGCAATTTAAAAATTAGAATTCTTTGACCAATGAACACAATCAAATTAAAAAGCAACTGATAGAAGTATGAAAATGAAACCTTCAAGGTTTTCTATTTTGTTTCTAAACAAAATGCATTTTTATATCTCTCAACAAATACCTCTTCTCATCGCCACATAATTTTTTCCTATTTCTTCCCTCATTTCATATCAAAATTCATTTTAGTTAGCTAATAATAATTAGCAATAGAACTCATTAAAATGTCAATATCCAATATAGGGCTTAGAATAGAAAATTTAAAAAGGATAGCAATCTATTTTTATCAGTGGATTGCAAATTAAACTAAGCATGATGGAGTGGAGTGATTTAATATTTATTATTTCCTGCATAGCTATTTTTTATAACTGTCTCACAACTTCAATATTTCTTTTTCCTTAAGGATATTTTAATATTTTTTCTTATAGTACCAAAATTCTGTTCTTAGAATATATAGATTTGTTGTATTAATTTTAATTTTTTATATATTTTTGCCTTATCTACCAGAAATGTCACTATCAAGAACCAGTCTAATATGCCTCTCTCTTCCTTTCACTTGGTGGCATTCTCTTATTCTGAACCTGAAGTATGCAATAAGTGCCTATCAAACAAAAACTACTCTGCCATTATTACACCAATGCAGGTTGGAATTATTAGCTTTAAGAGGATTTTTTAGGAGAAACATTATAATGAATAAGGGTCCTTGCTAGTGAATTTCACAGCATATATAATCAAATACAAGCTTACTACATTTACACTGCTTACTGAAAAGTTTATAAATGAATGCTACCTATGGACAATAGATATTTGTGTCTTCTGAGAATAAACCACCAGTTTATTGATGGTTGTGGTTTTTTAGTGAATTACCTTATTTGGAGATACTGCATCAATGTATCCAGTGATAGGAAGTAAAATAGGTTAGTAAGTGATAGGAAGTGAAATAGTGATAGGGAGGAAATAGGTTAAGTATTTCCCTGACCGGACTTGTTGAGATGAATATGGTAGAAAGAGCATTGATTTTAGAATCAAACAAACCTCTTTGCAAATACTGCCTTTGCCAGCTACTAACTATGTGATTTTATCAGTTACTTATTCAATCTCCAAATCTCTAAGTAGTATATACTCTGGCATGGGTACACACAGGGATACATGTGGGGAAGAGTCTGGCACAAAGAAAGGCTCAGAATCTCAACTTTTACTGTTGGGATCCCAGAGTGATTTATCTGAACTGTGTGCCACAATCTATCACAAAACTTGGTCTAGTCCACAATTTATAATATAGGGTAGAGAATGCAAAATGTTTGTCAGAGGGCAGAACTTGGGATATAGTAAGCCCTCTGTAAATATTAGAAATTGTTGTCGTTGAAACCTATTGCTTTAAAGGGAAAACACAATAATATTCAGCAAATCTGACCCAAACAAATTATCCTGACCACCAACCCACTCCCATTAGAGAGTTCCAAGTGCTTAGATGCCCCAGTTCTTCTCCTTCAGGACATCTGTCTCAATTTAAATAAAATAATCACTATGAGATGCACTGTTTAAGGTCTCTCTGCTAAATCCTGACCACTTAGCACAGCCTACTTACTCAATAAGATATTTGCTGAATGGATGAATATGTGTCAGTGAATTGTTGAATATTATTACATGTGTATCTAGTGTCATCCCTGACATGTAAATAAATACTGAATAAATGTTTGTGCAACTGAGGTTTCTAAAGAAAATTGGTAAGTTTCTTATAAAAAGTTGCCCATTATATTAAAAAAATATTATTTAATGATAACATCAGCAGGAGAAAAAGCTGCTCATACAAAGTCTTTTATCATCAGTCTTTCCTTTCAAACCAAAACTAATAGACACAAAACAGGCACTCAAAGTAGCTCTTTGAATGGAAACTTCTAATCATGTTTTTGACATTGTCATCATTTCCTTGACTCCCCATTGATAAGGAACAAACAAAATTATCAGGGAAAAATTGTGCAATTTTTTTTAAAAAACTCAAAAATTGTTTGGCATTATTTATTTCAACTCTTTTATTGGTTGTACACACATCTCAAGCCTCATGTTCTTAAAAATGAACGTCTGCATTGAAAAAGGAACAAAAGCTAATATCTTTGGCATTGAGTTGTAAGATAGAATAATTGTAACAAGTATTTGCTTCCATTAAGTAGCTTTGGATTCTTGACAGCCTTTTAGTCTTTATCTGTGAAAAAGGAATTAACTGCATTTTTAATTTATCTTCTTCAATTATCTTGAGGGCAAAAATAATCTTTTTTTTTTTGACCATGCTATCCAATAGCTAAAAAACAATATGTAGTTAATTAGCCTCTTTCACATGGCTTATCAAAGACATTAGCAGTGTAGTAACAGTTTGGAAAGCAAGTAAAGCTACATGGTATGAGAATACAGAGACCAAGATGATTAATAAAACCATATCCATCTTTGTGCTCTCTCTCCACCCCTTCTCCTTTCTCCTATGCCTTACATAATTTCAACCATTGGCCTTTAATTTATCATATCCTTATTTTTTTCCTAAATATAATTTCATCACATACATATGTATTCCTAAAAATGCATCATCTTCTTTTGAGTTTTTTTTTTAAAACATCTAGACATTGCATTCATGCTCCAAGTAAACTTTTGGGATTGTTGTGATTCACCTAACAGCATAGTGCTGAGGCATCCATATCATTGCATCCAGTTCTAGTTCATATATTTTACATTATATAATATGCCAATCAATTTGATGAAATATTTATTTAATCATTCCCTTGCCAAAGAACATCTGAGTTTGTTTTATTTTTGTTATTGTAAAAGTGCTTCTAACAACATTCTTGACCATATTGCCTGGTGTGCTTGTAGTTTTTTGGAAGTGTACATAGGAGCAGAATTGCTTATCTTGAAGTACATAAATGATCAACTACAAAAGAATAACACCAAACTGTTCTTCAATGTGGTCATACCAATTTGTGCTTCAACAAGCAGTGTATAAGTGATCTTACTGATCCACATCTTCTCCAATACTTGGTATTACCAGACTTTTTAAATAATTGAAGTCATTATAATTTCCTGTTGATATTTTACTTTCATGCTGTATTAAATATTCACATGGTCTTATTATATTATTCACAAACAGAATAAAATGAATCATAAAATTAAAAACTGGTCATGTGTTAACAATAAGATAATGTTATAAACCAAAGATTATGCTTAATCCAATTTTGTTACTTAAAATCCAGATACTGGATTCTGGGAGAGGTGAATAGGGAATCCTATCCCTGGTAATGACCTCGAAGATTTCATCTAAGGACAATTTTGAATTGTTCTCCTAGAACACTGTGCATAGCCCATCCCTCTCCTTTTCAGACTCTCTCATCTATTCAAAGATTCAGCGGTTCTAAGAGTAGTCCTACCTAAGAATGGCTTTGGGTCCATTGGAGGAAAGATCGTGCAAACTCACCAGTCCCTTATTGTCAGAGCTGATAGCAATATCTACACGAGTATGGTGGCAATCTCTCAAGAACAATGTGAAAAACTCACGTGAGATTATATTTTCTTCTAGGATATGGCATTGGTCTTCCACCCAACTCTCCACTGACCTCCAATATATCTGAGCTAATCAGTCAATATAAGTCACATGGGTTTATGGATGTGCTTCATGACAAGTGGTACAAAGTGGTTCCATGTGGCAAGAGAACATTCGCTGTCACTGAGGTATGGAAAGACTGTTGGTAATATTGACACTGTATAACTTTAATTTGAAGAATATAAGGAAATGCCGTTACCTGTGCCTCATGGTCAATATGTCAAGCCATTTAATTGACTAGGACTCTCCACGGTATTTGGATTATTTCTAACTTTGCTTGAAGAGTGACCATACCTACAGGAATTTGCAGTGAAACATGCTTGTCTTAGATTTAAAGGTGATGCTATTCTGATGGGTAAATGTCAGATTTCCCTACTTTCCCCTATAGTCTGCATTCAGAAGTGTACAAGAAATGCTACTCTAAATTACGGCAATAGATTCTGGGAAGTACATTAATAGTGCTCAGTTTAACCATTAGTTGCTGGTCATGGTGTGGACTTCAGAATATCCTTCAATATCTAATCAAAGCAATATTAACTTTCAAATGGTAACTATCTAGTAATACCTTATGGATTTAAAAACTAGACATATCTTAGCCGGTAATTCTTATATTATAGAACCATTGACTTTAAAAAAAAAACAAACTAAAACCAATTCCCTTCTTTTACTGTTGAGAAACTAATATACAGGGATATTCTAAGTGATTTGCCTAAGGCACACAAATAGTCAAAATCTGCTTCTTTCTATTGAAGTACTGTCTTTATAATTAGAAACCTACAAATTAAGGTGGAATTGGGATGATGGAAATAGAAGATTGAAAGGTGTACCCAAAGCTACAGACCCAAATATTTAAAAAAGAGAAGTCAAATAAATGTGTACAAGGTCAACCCTAGTTAAAAAAAAAAAAAAAAATTGAAGCCTCTCATAATGGTTGAATTGTTCTCCTAGAACACTGTGCATAGCCCATCCCTCTCCTTTTCAGACTCTCTCATCTATTCAAAGATTCAGCGGTTCTAAGAGTAGTCCTACCTAAGAATGGCTTTAGGTCCATTGGAGGAAAGATCATGCAAACTCACCAGTCCCTTATTGTCAGAGCTGATAGTAATATCTACACAAGTATGGTGGCAATCTCTCAAGAACAATGTGAAAAACCATTTTGCCAGGAACTCCCAAATCTCTTTCTCAACACAGACCCTTATTCTGAACTTCAGACCATAGACCTGCCCTCCTATTTTGACGTCTCTACTTGAATATCCTATGGGCATCTCAAATCTCACTCCTCAAAAACTGAATCCTCAATCCTGCCTCCCAAATCTGCTTTTCACATTTTGGTAATGTAACTTTATCTCCGGTTACTCGTTCTAGAGACTGGCAGGTGTCATTAATGCCTTTCGTGTCACTTTCTGCATCCACCCGCAAGCCATATCATTTCCTTTGTAGAGTGTGTCTCGAACGTCCCCTTCATGGTCATCTTCACCCGCCTGCATCACTCTAGTGGAGCCGTCACCCTTGCCTGGACCACTACAAAAGGCTCCTGACTCGTTTCTTTGTTTTCACTCCTGCCTCCCTCCAATTTGTTTTCCACATGACAGATGGCTGTTCTGCTAGAAGCCTGCAATGGCCCCCGTGTTCATGAGGACAAAATCGGAAATGTTGTATGGCCTACGATGATACCTGGTACCTGCCTGCCCACTTCATGCCCCTTTCCGCCTGGTTCATTCGAGCTGCACTAAAATGGACATTTTTTTTTTCCTTTGCAATGGTCATTTAGTATAAAGATACACTAGTGGCTTCCCTGCCTTGGGCTCCCTGTACCATTACCTCCTTCCCTCAAATGCTCTTACCCCTAATATTTGATCAGCTAATGGCCTCACATGTAAACTCCCATCAAAAATCTCTTTTTTTTCAAATCCTGATAGGTGCTGATCAATCTGAATGAATTTTCCTTCATGATTTCACATATCCCACATTATGTCATAGTAGTTGGACATAATTTATAAATTTCACTATTTTAAGCATATATTTAATCCAATAATTGTTTTTAGTGTATATTTTCTTCATTAGACAATAAGAGTTCTGGGAGGAAAGAATTTGTTTACTATTATATTCTCAATGCCTCCTACATAGCAGGCACTCAATAAGTAATTGTTGAATAAATGAATCAGAGAAACTGAACAGCAAACCTGAAAAGAAGTCAGGGGCTGGAAAGTAAGAACATGAAGCAGGAGTGACATGTCCCAGCATGGGAGAGAGTCCCTCTACTTCCAAGCAGATTTAGTGAAAGTGAGATGGCAGTGCCAACTTAAAAAGCCTCATTGTTTCAGTTTGCCATGCTTTATTTCTTACTGGATTTGTCATGAGTCAGTCTTGGCACAGGAGTGAGACTATAGCATGGATTTGTGAGGAGCTCTGGGCAGCAACAGGAGCCACAGCTGCTGGTCTGCAGAGCAGAGAAAAGTGAAGGGTGCTTTCCTCTGAAATTGGTGGTCCAAACTCTCGTGATAAGAAGCCAGGTTGATGGGGAGTAGAAGGGGGTCAGCTCTGGGTCAGGTGGAAAGCTGCTAGCCACAGAATCCCTTTGCAGGCCCAGTCACCAGGCCCATGGCCAAAACTGTCTGGAGGATCTTCAGACATGACCCAGCACATCCCACACACGTCCCACAGCACATGGACTCAGAGGTACGGCACAATCCAGATCAGTCCACAAGCTGTCTGGACGAGAGCGCTGGACAGCAGCCCCTACAAGCGTTACACTCCCACCCCAGATACAAAACACAGTGACACTGAGGCTGAATTCTGCTCTGAACCAAATAAGCCCCACCCCCCAAGACTTGCAGGCAAGGGGGCGGGGCCAGGGGCAGAACTCAATGTATACAGTCCCCTAACAAGTTTGGCTGGTTTGAGTCTGAGTTGAGAGAAGACAAACAGTACAATAAATTGTGTCCCACACACCCTCCTCAAAGCCAGGGGATTCTAAAACTGAAACCCAGGAAAGGGTCTCCATTTTAAATACCTCAGCAAAGAGAAAACTGAATCTTTTCATGGCCGTTGGTGCATTAGCTGTTTATATAAAGTATTTTGTTGTGTTTTCCCTCATTTTTTTTTTAGTTTTTTTTTCCTAATCTTATGTGTTTTAATGAAATAGATTTAATTAATTAGTTATCACTAGTACTGGTGGTTATTTTCTTCTCTCAAAGCAGTGCTGGTGGTTGAACTTAGCACTTTGATTATGCTACCTGGATGTTTTGATGCACATGATACGCACATGATGCACATGAAAACACATGATATGAAAGAGCATTTAAATAAAAATATCAAGATTCTGGAAAAGAACTAACCAGAAATCTTGGAAGGTAAAGGCACAAAAACTCAAACAAAAATTCAATTGAAACTGGATATAATGGCAGATGCCTGTAATCCCAGTGACTTGAAAGACTGAGGCAAGAAGATTACAAGTTCGAGGACAGCCTCAGCAACTTAGTGAGACCTTGTCTCAAAATAAAAAATAAATAGGACTGAAGATGTAGCTCAGAGGAGATCACTCCTGGATTCAGTCCCCAGTACTGGAAAAATAAAAATAAAAAAACTTGACTGACAGTATCTCCAAGAGATTAGATCAAGTAAAAGACAGAATCTCAAAACTTGAAAACAAAGTGAACACACTTGAACATTCAGACAATAATTAGAGAAAACTAATAATAAATTATGATCAGAATAGAAAAGAACTCTGGGAAATGAAGACACCAAAGTCTCATTTCAACAGGGAAAGAGCAGAGATACAGGCTAATGGCATGGATAGCTATCCAGTGAGATAATAGCAGAATATGTTTCAAACCTTGGGAACAGGAAGGACATCCATATACTGGAAGCATTTAGAATGCCACATAGACAAGATCAGAAAAGAACCTCTCCACAACACATTATAATTGAAATGCCAAAAATCTAGAACAAAGAAAAAATTAAAAGAGATAAGAGAGAGACATCAGGTCATCTTTAATGGAAAACCAATCAGCAGAAACCCTAAAGGCCAGGAAGCCTTGAAATGATACATTTTAAGCCTTAAAAGAAAATAGGAAGTAATCAAGATTGCTGTATATAGAGGAGCAATCCTTCTGAACTGAAGAAGAAATAAAAACCTTTCAGGAAGCATAAACTAAAGGAATTCATGACTACTAATCCAGCACTGCAGAAGATACTTAAAGGGATCCTACACAGAGAACAAGAGGATAAAAATAACCAAGAGAGCTCAGAAAGAATAAGTCTCATTAGAAGAGTGGACAAGCAAATGAGAATTAGTATTAAAGCAAATATTAGAAATAAATCAAAATAACAGGAAGCAATACATGCCTCTCTATAATAACACTGAATGTAAATGGTTCCAGTTCTCCAATTAAATGACTGACAGATTAGATTAAAAAAAAAAAAAGAAAGACCCAAACATATATTGCCTGAAAGAAACACCTCATGTGTAAAACATCCACAGACTGAGAATGAAAGAATGGAAAAATGATACTCCATGCAAATAGAATTCAAAAGCAAGCAGAGTAGCTCTTCTCATATCCAACAAAGCAGACTCCCAGCCAAAATTAGAAGAGACAAGGAAGGTCACTACACATTGGTAAAGGAAAAACTCCAACAAGATAAAACAATATTAAATATTTATGCCCCAAATCTCAGGGCACCTAATTACATAAAACAAAACTAGTCAACCTAAAGGCTCAGATAGGCCCTAATACAATATTTGGTGATTCCAATATGCCTCTCTCATGGATAGGTCATCCAGACATAAAATCAACAAAAAACACTAGAGGTAATTCATACTATAAATCAAATGGACTTAACATATATCTACAGAATATTTCATCCCAAAATAGCTGAATACACTTTCTATTTAGCTGCTTATGGAACTTTCTCGAAAAGAGTCATATTTTAGGCCACAAAACAAATCTTAGTAAATACCAAAAAGTTGAAATAATTCCTTGCATTTCATCATATTGGAATAGAATTAAATTAGATATCAACAGCAAGAGAAACCACAGAAACTATACAAACACATGATGATTGATTAAACAATACATTTTTTTTGTGTGTGTGGTGCTGGGGATTTGAACCCAGGGCCTTGTGCTTGTGAGGCAAGCACTCTACCAACTGAGCTATATCCCCAGCCCAACAATACATTTTTGAATAAGTGGGCCACTGAAGAAATTCAAGAAGAAATTTTAAAATTCTTAGAATTGAATTGTATTAAAAGTACAGCATACCAAAATCTCCAAGGCACAGCAAAAGCAGTTCTAAGAGTGAAGTTTGTAGCTATGAGTGCCTACACTTAAAAATAACAGAAAAATCCCAAAATAATAACTCTGTAGATTTGGGGAAGTTCTTCCTTTCTCATCCCACACCTCCAGATATCTGCACAAATAGGTATTTGAACTTAATCATCTGCAAGGATCTTCCCATAGTGATTATGGTTTCTCTTAATATCAGCCTGAAATACAAATATTTAGTAGTTTATATGGTACAGTACAGTGGTTAAAAGTATTATCTTTGGAGACAGTACTAGATTTGAATCCCAGCTCTACAAGTTTTGTGACACAGGTCATGTTAATTGACCATTCTGAGCCTCAGCATCTAAAAAAGTGGGGGAAATGTAAACCTACTTATTAGGATCATGGTAAAAATTAAATCAACAAAGGCTTTTAAAGTATTGAACATACAGTCAAATATGATAACCAGGAAGTTACTTACATTCAGAATTATGAAGCTTCACCATAAATGACTAGGGCAATATAAATTTATCAGCATTTTCAAACAAAAACAAATTAAGAGTGTACCAAAAAAAGAGAGACAGATTTTGGAAAACAAATAATCATCAAAGCCATGACTTGTGTAGATGTTGCATACAAATACACTTATACAGTTTTTCAACCACTATTTTTTTATTGTAAACAAATGGGGTACATCTTGTTTCTCTGTTTTGTACATGAAGTAGAGGCATACCATTTGTGTAATCATACATTTACATAGGATAATGGTGTTTGATTCATTCTGTTATTTTTCCTCCCCCCCCACCTCTCCCACCCCTCTTTTCCCTCTATACAGTTCCTCTTTCCTCCATTCCTGCCTCCCTCCCACCCCCCATTACGTATCATCATCCGTTTATCAGCGAGATCATTCGTCCTTTGGTTTTTTTTGAGATTGGCTTATCTCACTTAGCATGATTCTCCAATTTCATCCATTTGCCTGCAAATGCCATAATTTTATTATTCTTTATGGCTGAGTAATATTCCATTGTATATATATACCACAGTTTCTTTATCCATTCATCAGTTGAGGGGCATCTAGGTTGGTTCCACAATCTGGTTATTATGAATTGAGCAGCTGTGAACATTGATGTGGCTGCATCACTGTAGTATGCTGATTTTAAGTCCTTTGGGTATAGGCCAAGGAGTGGGATAGCTGGGTCAAATGGTGGTTTCATTCCAAGTTTTCTAAGGAATCTCCACATTGCTCTCCAGAGTGGCTGCACTAATTTGCAGCCCCACCAGCAATGTATGAGTGTACCTTTTTCCCCACATCCTTGCCAACACCTATTGTTGCTTGTATTCTTGATAATCGCCATTCTAATTGGGGTGAGATGGAATCTTAGGGTGGTTTTGATTTGCATTTCTCTTACTACTAGAGATTGAACCACTATTTTTAACAAGCCAAATTTGGAGGAAAGTAGTTGGAGAATTCTTGATGTTGTCAGCTGGAAGCACTGGATTAGAGGTCATTATCAGATCAAATTCTAGTTGTTAAGACAACCTGGGCCCACTTCACAGGTCAGCTGAATTTGGAAGGGGAAAAGTAATAGCAATGAGCAGAAGGGAGGCATATCATTAGAACTACAGAGACACAAGTAAAAGAGAGTTTGGGGGGCTGGAGTTGTGGCTCAGTGGTAGAGTGCTTGCCTAGCATGTGTGAGGCACTGGGTTCGATTCCCAGAACCACATAAAAATAAATGAACAAAATAAAGGTCTAAAATATGTTTAAAAAAAAAAAAGAGGGTTTGGGTTTGGTAACATCAATGGGTAATGTAGAGGTGGGAGGGGACCCTTGGATTCAGAGAATGTTACTAAGACACGTGGATGTATTCTTTTCCAGATATGGTGGCCTGCATTAGGGAATATCCTGTCTGTGCAGTAATAGTTTCATAATGACGGTCACATGCTCACCTGTGTGCATTTAAGCAGTAACACGTATCCTTGTGCACTGCCTCATGTATTTGTCTTGAAAAACCTAAGACACAACCTCAGAATCATCCTCTCAGGACCTAACAATAGAATGCAATTGAATGAAACCAGTCATCAGCTCACTGACGAGCTGGGTCTCCTCAGTGAGGGGCCTCTGCCTGCTGGATTTTTCCTTTGCTCAATACACCAATTCATGGAATCTCTACCTGCCATTTTTGTTTGTTTGTTTTTTCTGCTTTCTCCTAGGAAAGGTCACAAGAAGAAAGCATGCCTATTTGTACTTTGCCTACCTTCTTTTTGTCTCAAATATCGTGCACTACTAGGTTGGGCTAGTGCAAAGAGTTAACTGACTTTGAAATCAGACAAGTCATATTTGAAGCCTATCCCGACCACCAACTTACCTTAGGAAAGTCAATTCATCCAGCTCAGTTTCAAATTCTCCATCTCTCGGTGGCTCTTGTGAGATGAAAATAAGACGACAGTTTAATGAACATGGTGCTTCTCCCTCCCTCCTGCCCTGTCCAGGAGAAGGGGGACAGAGCACAGTGCAGCAGAAGCAGGGATGCTCTGGCAGTACCTCTCCCAACAGGTGCTCTGGACCCTTGAGGAAGATGTTCCTTCGTTTATTTCTGACCTCACATTCCATTTTGCCAAGTACTGTCACATCTGTTGCCACAGAACAATTCAACACCTTCTTGCAATCCAAAAAGAGAAAAAAAATCCTAATTTGCATAAGGTATTATATGATCACCTAGTACACAACCATGAAAGATGCTTCCCCCCCCCATTCCCAGCAGTTGGACAATAATACTTGGTCTCATGTGCAAACCTTGATCTATTCACCCCCCATCTCTTCACAACCCCAGAGCAGTCTAGCTGCAGTTTCTCTGGAGGATAAAATCACTAAAAAAAAAAAAAAAAAAAAAAAAAAAAAAATTCCAGGATTTTGTCTGCTCCCCAGAGTCACCCAGGAAATTGCAGGTTCAATTCTGCAGACCAAACCTGGACAATTTTCAGAGAGGAATTTTAATTTGACCTCGATGCTTCCCCAAAAGTCCTTCCGGCATAACTGCGATACTGCCACAGTAAACTCACTGTCGATCAATTCCACTGGGAAAAATGTATGGCAGGGTGTAAATTCCCTTCATCTTCCTTTGACTCAGCAAAAAATGTAATTTATTTTTCAAAATTTAAGAGCTCCAGGGCAACAGTTTCATGGAATCTGTTATTCTCAAACCAGGAAAGGAAGACAGTAGATCACAGTTGAGCAAGCTCCTAAATTTCTTCAAGGTATTATTAAGACATACAATGAGTTCTCCTTTTGCAAATGTCCCTTAAATAATGGGTTGAATAATTGCATCTTTTAACTAAATGGGACTAGCCAAGAAGGAAGAATAAAGAGTGGTCTTGACAAGGAACCGAGCGTATACTCAAAGACACAGAGGAGAAATGAAAAAAAAAAAACAATTTGCAAACCCATGATTTAAGAAAACTAACACAAATTGTGCAGTGCAGTCTCCCAGAGTGGGTCAAATAAGAAAGACATTACCACAAGTATGATGGAGAGGGAAAATGGAGAGGGATTCCTAAATCCTGGGAGGGCACAGGAAAGGGCTTTCCAAGAGGTGCAGCCATTTGGTTATGTGCACAGCCATCCGGTGACCTCACTGGGAGAGAAGCAGGGAATAAAGATCCTACCTCAGCCTCCCCGACCCTCCCATCTTCCACCTCTGCCTTAGATCAAGGAAGCCTGTCTATGCAGTCCCTCAAGTCACTTCCCAGGGCACAAGGAAGGATGAAGAAAAGTAGAGAATGGATCTAGAAGGCAAAACAATGTCCCCTGGTGGCAAATGAAAGGGGAATGAGGCAGCTTCAGGAAAGGGTCCACGGGCTGACATCTGAGAATGTGTGGAGAGAGGGGTGGGGGAGGGGGAGGGAGACTGCCCGGCCTCGTTCAGAAAGAAGACGTAAGTATAACCAAGTTCACTGGAATGACCTTGGTCTTGGGAGTCAGACCCACCCTGCCTT
Organism: Sciurus carolinensis; assembly: GCF_902686445.1. Lineage (NCBI taxonomy): Eukaryota > Metazoa > Chordata > Mammalia > Rodentia > Sciuridae > Sciurus > Sciurus carolinensis. The sequence continues at coordinate 30,812,055 of NC_062226.1, forward strand.
TACCATTACTGTGAGGAGGCAGCTCCAAGTCCTTGGGGAAATTACTTAACCTTTCTGAGCCTCAAGATAATGTATGGCTTGTTGCATTGTTACAGGGTTTCTGATTGAATCCAGGAATCTCTTTGGGTTTGTTAACAGGACTGAGGGGAAAGAAAAGTACCAAGCAAGAGGCTGAACATGGATGGGAATGAAGTTCTTTTGTAGGAACTGGAGGCCTTAATTGCACAGAGTGGGAAAAAGAAGTTTATTTTGAAATTGCATAAAAGCAAATCACTACACTGCTCAGTGTTTCTCTTATCACGGAAAATGCACCACAGGAAACTGTGGCCATTCCTGAACTTACTTCACCCTTCATTTCACCCCGCTCCTGACCAACCTGACCTTTCATCCACTCTTGCCCCTTCCTATCCTCAGTCTCCCCTCAAGCTTTGAACTTCACCCCCTAAGATATGTGGGCAGGGATGAAGTGACAATGTTTGTTAAACTCATTATGAGGCAATTTTAAAAGATGAAGTTTAAATGGCTTGTTACCTAGGATCACTGTTTAGGTGCAAAAGTAAAAATAACCGTGGTTTTCAAAATAATCACATCAAAATGTCATGAGCTCAAATTGCTTAGCCTCTCTGAATTACTTCCTTTGCAAAATGGAGATGATATTTTGTGTTTCTGTCTTGAATAAGGAATACAGATAACATACATAAGTGTCTGACACATAGTAGGTGCTGAATGGATGGTAGTTACCATATTCGTCCCTATTCTACCATAATCCAGTTGCATGACCTGTGGCAAATCACTTCTCTAAACTTTTGTCCTTGCCTTAATTAAAAGGGCCATGGTCATCAAAAGGATGTGGTGATTCTCAAGTACATTTCTTTTTTTTTTTTTTAATTTTTTTTTTATTGTAAACAAATGGGATACATTTTGTTTCTCTGTACATGGAGTCAAGGCATACCATTCGTGTAATCATAAATTTACATAGGGCAATGTTGTTTGATTTATTCTGCCATTTTTCCCTTCCCCCCACACCTCCCACCCCTCTTTTCCCTCTATACAGTCCTTCCTTCCTCCATTCATGCCCCCCTCACTAACCCTAACCCTAAACCTAATCCTAACTCTAACGCTAACCCCTCCCACCCCCATTATATGTCATCATCCGCTTATCAGCGAGATCATTCGTCCTTTGTTTTTTTGAGATTGGCTTATCTCACTTAGCATGATATTCTCCAATTTCATCCATTTGCCTGCAAATACCATAATTTTATTATTTTTTATGGATGAGTAATATTCCACTGTATATATATATACCACAGTTTCTTTATCCATTCATCAACTGAAGGGCATCTAGGTTGGTTCCACAATCTGGTTATTGTGAATTGAGCAGCTATGAACATTGATGTGGCTGCATCTCTGTAGTATGCTGATTTTAAGTCCTTTGGGTATAGGCCGAGGAGTGGGATAGCTGGGTCAAATGATGGTTCCATTCCAAGTTTTCTAAGGAATCTCCACACTGCTTTCCAGAGTGGCTGTACTAATTTGCAGCCCCACCAGCAATGTATGAGTGTACCTTTCTCCCCACATCCTCGCCAACACCTGTTGTTGCTTGTGTTCTTGATAATTGCCATTCTAATTGGGGTGAGATGGAATCTTAGGGTAGTTTTGATTTGCATTTCTCTTATTACTAGAGATGTTGAACATTTTTTCAACAGATATATGAATATATTTTTTCATATATCTGTTGAAAAAATGTTCAAGTACATTTCTTTAAAGGAGTCTTGTCCTATCTAACCAAAGATATGGACTCAGTAACACAAAGAAGGACAGGGACTGTGGGCTGACTGGCCTCCAGTCTGACCTCTCCATCCCTGACCGTTCCCCAGATTTCACTACCAAAAATGCACACCTGATGTATTAATATTTGTTTGCCAAGAAAACTGTAGTTTCCTCATAGCAGATCCATTTTCCCTCTGCTAATTTTTGGGGGAGAGGAAAGAGGAGAGTTTGTTAACTGTACCTCGAAAGCCAAAGGGGATAGTACAAGTCCCATCAAGAAACTTTAGTGCCAGTTTTTCATCTAGTTTATCTTTAATTCGTATCGAAAACCCAAAAGGAATGGTTAGGGCAGTGGGAGAGGGGTGATTTTTAATAGTCTCTTCTGCTCTTGACAACTAGGTCACACCTCAACACCCCACTGCCCCTCTTGTCTCTACCCCTTCCCTTTTCAATTTAAAATGTCACTGTCTGCTATTCAACCTGAAGAAAATTATGGCGAGGCAAGGAGAGTTAATGACTGTAGACCACTTTAAATTGAAAACCCATGTATGTCGGGAGCCACCTTGACAGCTGAGTGCTTCCCTTGGAATAGCCTAAGTAATTAAGTTTAATATTTAAGCCAAGCATAAGGTCAGATGGAACCTGTCCAGGTAGTACTTTCTGGAAACCTGAAGGAGCACAAAGTTGTACGTGTATCCTTTTATCACGTAGACTAGAATTGGGATGAAAAATGGAAAGCCAGACTCAGGAAGTCCTCACCTTCTTCTACTCGGCCACCAGAACAAATCCATGCATTCATTTGTTCATCCACCCATCGATCCATCCACAGCAAACATGCGTTGGACTCCTGTGTGCCAGGTCCTGTGCAGACAAGGCGGAGATGAATTCAGAGGTGACAGGCAGGAAGAGACAGACTGGTGAGCAGACCGGGTTCCACCCCACCACAGGGGCAGTGACAGAGGGAGATACAAAAGACGAGGTACAGCAGTGACACAAACAAGGCCATGATTCACTCATGGAAGAGCAAGAAGGAAACAGAGTGGGCTTCCTGGAGGAGGTAACCTTCCAGGCAAAGTATGAGCAAGTCACTGAGACATGAAATTATAAGCAAGGTCATTTAACCCTGCCCTCCAAAGACGCTGCACCCGATTGTGAGAGCCCCAGGGATTCTAAAATCATCGATGGTCACCATCCTCAACCCACTTGTTATGCAGCTACAGCTAGACCCACAAGAGAATTATAGGCTTTTCACCTCCCTACAACTTCCTCCAGGGCTGGGACATCTTTTCTAGCCTTCATGTGGAAGGCAATCTGGAATAATCAAGAATTTCAGCTCAGGAAGCAGACATAGCAGGGTCAACTCCAGCTCTCCACTGTGTCTCTGCAAGCCACGAAACTTCTCACTTTTCAGACATTCCCCGCTAGAAACCAGGGATAATAATAGGGTCTTCTTGCAAGTGTGCAATTGATTTAATGAAATAGCTTATGAAAAACACCTGGCATAATAAATGTTCTTCCCTCCTTCCCTGAGTATAGAACGATACACAAAGAAGAAAAAATATTTGGTGAATAATAGCATTACATGAGATATTATGGTTGCTGCATCTTCAAATCTTCCTCTTAAACCCTTTTCCAAAAAAAGCAGGAGCACCTCTTCATTATAAGTATCTTATAATTTGAACACAAATTTTTACTTACGTATGTTATAGCACGGAAGACTTTTTGAGGAGTAGTTGAGAAATGCATGATTCTGGAATTTTCTACTTTGCAAAGTGCTAGGTTAACAAGATTTATAGTATGTTTTTTCTTTCTTCCAACTCAGCATCTAGGTCTGAGTGGGAAAACGTGTTTATACAAACCATTAGGCAGCACCTTAAGCTGATCGTTAAAGAAACAACAGTAGCTATTGTCTATAAATGTTGTCAGTGTATTTCATAGTGGTGCTGCTAAGTGGGTAGGCCAGGAAACTATAATTCTTCAGTCTTCCTTCCCCCTCATCCCATATTACAAAGTTAGGGCTATGTCTCTGTTGCTCTCTAATTATTATAAATGATAGAAGATTGAATTCTGATACAAGGAAAGATCTATCCAGTCAGTATCTCCTTCACCTTTGCAAATGAGCAAGAAAACAGATCTCATGGAATAAGGGTCTCCTCTTTTACATACAAGAGATGCTTGGGCTTAAATTACATCCAAGACCACATACTGTTAGTAGCTCTTGCTTTTCTCCTGGTTAAATTCAATGAACTCATGAATATTTATAAAATGCCATTACTATGCAACTAAAAGGTATGAACAGTTCTCAAACTGATTAGAACTATTGTGAGAGAGTCTTCCTTCCATTTTTTTAGACTTCCAAACACTGAAGTCTGTGGGGGGGTCTCATGAAAAGTGATTCTTCCCTAATCTCCATTCCCTGTGCATAGTAGTTTCCTCCAAGCTCTGAAGATTCCTGCTTGAAGTAATCAGAGAAGGCAAGGAAATGGGTGAAGACTGCCATCTAGTGGCTCTGGAGTGAGGTGTTGCAGAATATCACAAAAGCTGTCTTTTTTTATTTGTCACAAATGGCATTAACCAAATCCAAGAATGTGAGAAATTGCCCCAACTTTTCCTTCAAGACTTCTAGGGACACTTCCTCCCCATGTGGTGACAGTGGGAGTTGGTGGAATTTCAGCAGGTGCTGGATGAAGAGGCAGCATCTTGGGGAAGATGGAGCCCTTACAGGCAAGCTCCACCCTTCCCACAGTAGAGGGGACTTCCCTTCGGAGACTCGCTTTGCCTCCTCCCTCTATCCTGGCTTATAAAAGTCCAGGACTATTGCTAAGGGTTGAATTGTGTCCCCACAAAAAAATATGTTAAGGCCCAAGGATCCTAACCCCAGCACCTAGTCGTCTGGTTTTGGATCACTTGGTCATTGCAGATGTGATTAGTTGAGATTCAGCTATACTATACTCGGGTGGGCCCCAAATCCATTCTGCCTGATATCCTGATAAGAAAACAACTATCATGCAAAAATAGAGACACACAGGGAGACCGCCATGTAATGACGAAAGCAGAGATTGGACTTGGGCAGCTGCATGCCAAATGTCAGTCAGCTTTCCCTCGCTGTTTTAAAATACCTGTTTTAGTCAGCTATTTTGCTGCTGTAACTAAATGATCAGACCAGCACCACTGTAGAGGAGGAAAAGTTTATTTGAGGGCTCATGGTTTCAGAGGTCTTAGTCCATAGAAAGCCAGCTCCATTCCTTGGGGCTCAAGGTGAGGAGAGGATGGTGGAGGGAAGCAGCTTACTTCATGGTGATCAGGAAGCAGAGAGAGTCTCCCCTCTCCTTAACCAAATATATACCCCAAATCCACACCCCAATTCCAATCTCCTGTAGCCACACCCTACCACTGATTGGGTTAAGACTCTTAAAACCCAATCATTTTTCCTCTGAGCCTTCCTGCATTGTCTCATGTGTGAGCTTTTGGGGGTACCTCACATCCAAACCATAACATTCTGCCCTTGACCCCCCAAAAGCTCACAACCTTCTCATAATGCAATATACATTTTGTCCATTTCCACAATTCCCCAGTCTCATCACTTCCAAGATTGCTAAAAGTTCAAGTCCAAAGTCTTCTCTGAGGCTCAAGGCAATCTCGTATTGTGAGCTCCTGTAGCAGTAAAAGCAATTTACAAATATCCAACATATAAAGGAACTGAGTAAGCTTTCCCATTTACAAAACTAGGGGCATAGAAAGAAGGGATGGGACTCAAGCAAGACCAAAATCCAGCTGGACAAACAGGTCCTGTAACTCCATGTCCAGCATATGGGGCACATGGCATTGTGATGTTCTCTCCAAAGGGCTTGTGTAACTCCATCCCTATGGCCTTGTCATTTGTGGCACAAGTAGCCTTCCTGTTGGCTTGTCTCTGTGCAATTTCTGCAGCTTTCCTAAGACAATGTCCCACATTATTGGCATTTCTTAATCTTGAGATTTTCCACTGCAGCTTTGACTTCCTCCTCGCAATTCCACACTTTGACTTCTCAGGTGGTGCCCACAGGGACTCTGACCCTGATGCACTTTGTCTGGCCTCCCAGACTTTGCTTTGAAATCTTGGCGGAATCCTCCATGACCCCTTAACTCCAGCATCCCGCATTCCTGCAGAACCAGCACCATGTGGTTGACGCCAAAGTCTGCCGCCATCTTGAACAGTAGCCAAGCCTCCAGGAACCCTGGCTGCAGCAGCCTCTGAGGGTCTGGGTGGCTGAGCACATTGATAAAACTTCCTAGGCCCCGTGGTGCAATGTTGCCGTCTACAGCAACAATCCCGCGGATATTTGTTACCGCCTGCAGCAACAATCTCGCGGGTATTTATCAGAGGTGGACTGGAAATAAACTACTTCTATTCCTGAGCTGCTTCCTTGCTTGCTTGCTTATTCTCTAGCTTATAGAGGAAGAGAGACTTTGAGAGGGAGTTTTAGAGAAAGAGGCTTGCTACGCTTTCAGAGATCTATTTCTTCTTAGAGTTCTGCTGCTTCTTCTTAGAGGTGCATCCTGCATCCTAAGAACTAAAGGTGCGTGCTAGAGGTGCGCGCTAAAGGCGCTGTCTATCAGAGGTGCTTCTTAGTGGTGCGTCCTACCTACTGCGATCTGTGATCTGCGACCTAGAGATGTGTTCTTAGTCCTCCACTCTGCGATCTGCCATCTGCCTTCTGCCTTCTGCCTTCTGCCTACTGCTTTTTGCCTTTTGCCTACTGCCTGCTTATATTCCCTCCAGGAGGTGGAGGGTAGGGCCATGCCCTACGAAGATCAGGCGAGGAGCCAGCTGCCCAATCACAGCAAAGGTCAAAACGAGCAGGTACGAGCAGGAGCTCTCGGGAACACATGTGCACGTGTTGTGTGCGTGGACTCACTTGAATACGGCCAATGATAAAGCACCTGACTGTGTTTATGTTAACCAACTTCCTCACCTCTGATGTGATCAAAACAACTTCTGACTGGCTGCTAGGCACCATCTTGGCGTAGTCCACATGGCATAGCCCCCAATTGTGCAAGAAGGGTTCTCCATTGTCTTCTGAAGAGAATTTTCACCTTTACTCCCTGGAGCTTGAGATGGGTGAGGTCTTGCCAGCTCCTGAGATGCCCTCGAGCCATCTTTCTCATTGCCTCTAGGTGTAGTCTTTAGCCTTCCTGTAGTGGCAGTAATATCTTTAACAGCGGCAACTTCCTTAGCCCAGGTTTTACTCATGCCTTTCAAGTCCACCTTTTAAAAATCTGTTTGCTCTGCTTTCTGCTCCTGATATCACAATAAATTTGGCTAAAAGCCACCAGCATATACATGCCACTTCCTAAATGCTATGTTGCCTAGACAGTTCTTCTGCCAAATTAAGAAGTCCATTGCCTCTAAAATCAGCCTCAAAGGCAGACTCAGGACACAAGCAAAATTCAGATAACTTCTAAGCTAGAACATAACACAAATAGCCTCTCCTCCAAATTCCAATGTAGTCCTCCTTTTCTGAACCCTCTTGGGTCAGATCTTCACTGATCTTGGTCCAATCGCCATTCTGGTCTTCTGAGCTCCCATCAGAACCAGTCATTAATCTTTGCTTATAACAATCTAAAGCATTTCCAGATTGCTCTACTATACATCTCAAAATTCCTCCCCCCAATTCTAAAAAATTCAAAAAGCTTTTGAACCACACGGTCATGGCAACATCCCCACCTCTCAGTACCAATTTGTTTTAGTCAGCTTTTTTGCTACTGTGACTAAATGACCCAACCAGCAAAACTGTAGAGGAGGAAAAGTTTATTTGAGGGCTTATGGTTTCAGAGGTCTTAGTCCATAGAAGGCCAGCTCCATTCCTCAGGATTAAGATGAGGAGAGGGTGGTGGAGGGAAGCAGCTTACATCACAATGATCAGGAAGCAGAGAGAATCTTCACTCTCCAGATACAAAATATATACCCAAAACCATGCCCAAGTTCCAATCTCCTCCAGTTACACCCTACCACTTCAATTAATCCCATCTGGATTAATCCCCATCTGGGATTAATTCACCAATTGGGTTAAGATGCTTTTTTTTTAATTAAAATTTTTTCTTATATTTACAGATACATTTTGATTCATTGTACACAAATGGGGTACAACTTTTCATATCTACAGTTGTACACAATGTAGACTCACACCATTCATGCAATCATACATATATATAGGGTAATACTGTCTGTTTCATTCTACTGTTTTTCCATCCCCACCCCCTCCCATCCTTTTTTCCTCTATATCATCCAAAGTTCCTTCATTCTTCTCCTCCCCCCATCACCCCCCACCATTCCATATTGTCATGCACTTATCAGAGAAAACATTTTGGCCTTTGGTTTTTTGGGCTTGGCCTATTTCACTTAGCATGATATTTTCCAACATCATCCATTTACCGCAAATGCCATGATTTTATTCTTCTTTATGGCTGAGTAATATTCCATTTTGTATATATACCACAGTTTCTTTATCCATTCCTCAATTGAAGAGCATCTTCAATTGGTTCCACAATCTAGCTATTGTGAATTGAGCTGCTATGAACATAGATGTGGCTGCATCACTGTAGTATGCTAATTTTAAGTCCTTTGGGTATAAACCGAGTAATGGGATAGCTAGGTCAAATGGTGGGTCCATTCCAAGTTTCCTGAGGAATCTCCATACTGTTTTCCTGAGTGGCTGCTCCAATTTGCAACTCTACCAGCAATGTACGAGTGTGCCTTTTTCCCCACATCCACGCCAACACTTTATTGCTTGTGTTCTTGATAATAGCCATTCTAATTAGAGTTAGATGAAATCGTAGGGTGGTTTTAATTTGCATTTCTCTAATTACTGGGAATGATGAACACTTCTTCATATATTTGTTGATCATCTGTATATCTTCTTCTGTGAAGTGTCTGCCCAGTTCCTTAGCCTGTTTATTGATGGGGATCTTTGTATTTCAGGTGTAAAGTTTTTTAAGTTCTTTATAAACTTTGGAGATGAGTGCTCTGTCTGAAGTGTGTGTGGAAAAGATTTTCTCCCACTCTGTAGGCTCTCTTTTCACATTATTGACTGTTTCCTGTGCTGAGAAAAAACTTTTTAGTTTGAATCTATCCCATTTATTTATTCTTGCTTTTATTTCTTGCACTATGGGGGTCTTGTTAAAGAAGTCTTGTCCTAAGTCAACATGATGGAGATTTGGGTCTACTTTTTCTTTCATTTGGTGAAGGGTTTCAGGTCTAATTCCTAGATCCTTGATCCATTTTGAGTTGAGTTTTGTACAGGGTGAGAGATAGGGGTTTAATTTCATTTTACTACATATGGATTTCCAGTTTTCCCAGCACCATTTGTTAAACAGGCTATCTTTTCTCCATTGTAAGTTTTTGGCACCTTTGTCTAGTATGAGGTTACTGTACCTATGTGGGTATGTCTCCATGTCTTTTATCATGTACCATTGATCTACCTGTCTATTTTGGTGTCAGTACTATTGCCCTATAGTAGAATTTAAGGTCTGGTATAGAGATACCTCCTGCATCACTCTTCCTGCCCAGGATTACTTTGGCTATTCTGGGTCTTTTGTTCTTCCAGATGAATTTCATGATTGCTTTCTCTATTTCTATGAGAAATGTCATAGAAATTTTAATTGGAATTGCTTTAAATCTGTATAGTGCCTTTGGAAGTATGGCCATTTTGATAATATTAATTCTGCCTATCCAAGAACATGGGAGATCTTTCCATCTTCTAAGGTCTTCCTCAATTTCTTTCTTCAATGTTTTGTAGTTTTCATTGTAGAGATCTTTCACCTCTTTGGTTAGATTGATTCCTAAGTATTTTATTTTTTTGAGGCTATTGCAAATGGAGTTGTTTTCCTCATTTCCCTTTCGGATGTTTCATCGCTTATGTATAAAAATACTTGAGATTTATATGTGTTGATTTTATAACCTGCTATTTTGCTGAATTCATTTATGAGGTCCAGGAGTTTTCTGGAGGAGTTTTTTGGATCCTCTAAATAGAGAATCATGTCATCAGCAAATAGTGACAGCTTGAGTTCCTCTTTTCCTATTCATATCCCTTTAATTTCTTTAGTCTGCCTAATTGCTCTGGCTAGTATTTCAAGTACGATGTTGAATAGAAGTGGTGAAAAAGGACATCCCTGTCTTGTTCCCGTTTTTAAAGGGAATGCTTTCAGGTTTTCTCCATTAAGAATGATGTTGGCTATGGGCTTAGCATAAATAGCCTTTACAATGTTCAGGTATGTTCCTACTATCCCTAATTTTTCTAGTATTTTGAGCACGAAGCGGTGTTGTATTTTGTCGAACGCTTTTTCTGCATCAATTGAAATAACCATATGCTTCTTATCCTTAAGTCTATTGACATGATGGATTACATTTATTGATTTACAGATGTTGAACCAGGGTTAAGACACTTAAAGCCCAATCATTTCTCCTCTGAACCTTCCTGCATTGTCTCACGTGTGAGCTTTTGGGGGACACCTCAAATCCAATCCATAACAATACCTAAGATAATCAAATTAAGAGGAAACAATTTATTTTAGCTCACAGTTTGGGAGGCTTCAGACCATGGTCAGTGGTCCCCATCGCTATTATGCTTGTGGCAAGGCAGCCCACCATGCCAAGGGGCACAGGCAGAACTACTCAACCTCATGGCTGAGATGCAAAGGAGAGAGAGGAAGCAGTTCTGATGCCACCATCCCCATCAAGAGCACACCTTCAATGTCCTGAGGACCTCCCGCTGACTCTCACCTCGTAGAGGTTCCACCAGCTCCCAATAGCCAGAACTGGGGATCGAGTCCTTAACACGTGGGCATGTGGGAGACATTCAAGATCCAAACCAGCACCAAAGAATGCCAAAGGTTCCTGGCAACCCACCGAGGACTAGGAGAATGTAAAGAAGGACTGCCTGACAGGCTTCAGAGGGAGCATGATCCTTGATTTTAGGCTTCAGAATTGATAGATTTGTTGGTCCAGCCACCCCACTGTGGTGCTTTGTTACAATGTCCTAGAACCCGGTAGGCCAGCCTGCCACCTCCAGTGCCTCCGTCATCTCGCGGAGACCCTCATTTTCTAGACACACACATGTAGTTGTCATGTGCCTTCTTGTTCTCACAGCTGCCAGTCCCTCACCCTGCTCAATCCACCCTTCACAATGCCAGACTGATTTTCCAGAATATTATTCTGTTTAGAAGCTGTGCTTTCCCTGCCAAATAGAAACCAGATGTCTTAGCCAAATATTCCGCACCCTCCATGATCTGGTTTGTTCCAGCACACCTGATACTTGACTCATTAAAACACTTTGCCGATATCCATTTTCCGACTTCTGTGACTTGTACTCGTCCACCTCATCTCCACCTGGATCGAACACTTACTGAAAATAAAAACTCACTTCCTCCATTTATTCCCCACAAAAGCAATTTCTGAATTCTCTAAGTTCTTAAAGCTCTTTGCCCTTACCTCTTGGAGGATGTCTTTGATTTTTTCATCTCATGTTATAATTCTTTTTTGCTTAAATTCACTCAGGAGTCAGTAAGCTTTCTGAGGAGGGACCATCTCTGAATACCCTCAATGCCTTACATGATTGCCTAAATGATGTCCTATAAGAAATAATTCATTCTGTCCTTTCTTCAGTTTTGGAGAATTTCTAACCATCCCTTTACTACCTTGACCTCCCTGCCCACACTGGCCTCCTTGAAGTCTCTGTTTTGCTCCTCCTGCCCCAGTGCCTTTGCACGTAGAGTTTCTTCTGTCTGGAACACTCACCCCTTCCCAGAAAACCTGGTTGACTTTTTCTATTCCTTGAGATTTTAGCTTGATCATCACTTCCCCAATAAAAGTTTTCTGCTGTGCAAATTCTCTTGGCACCACATCCCTGTCATCTGTAGCACTCAACACAGGTAGTGCTTCTTTTTATCTATGGATATGATAATTTGGTTAAGGTCTTCTTTCTAAAACTCTAAGTTCCATAAAACAGAGACAGCAAAGGTGACTATTGTATCCCTCTCGCCTAGTAGATGCTCAATAAATATTTGTTGAGAAAGCAAATGAGAAAAAAAGAGAAAGAGGAAAAAGAAGAAAGAAAAAGAAGAGATAAATATAAAATATATTGAGCACCTGCTGTGCACTAGCGCTATTTGAAAGGGAATCTTAAATATTTTTTCTTAGATGTTATCTCACAAACACCTACAGTAACACTGTGAGCATATCATTCCTGCTTTGCAGATGGGAAACCTCATGTTTAGAGACAGTTTACACTCAAGACTGTGGCTAATGTCAGTACGGTGAGATGTTATATATGGTGATAGGCACTACCATAGTCAGGGGAGAGCTTCCAGTTGAGGGTCCAGATCTCCTGTAAAGCTTCTAGAATGAACGTGTGACTTGCTCAGAAACTCCTTCTCCTGACTGACATGGAAGAGGAAGCTTGACATGAGCCTCAGCTCTCATCATTTCCATTTCTGTCAGTTGTATTTTCCAATGTCAATTATTTTTGCATGTGACCATCTCATAGTTCTTAATCTGAAACCCTTGAGGCAAAGAAATGAAGACTGACATAGAAGCTCCATGAGGCTTCTGGTTTCTTCCAAATCATCCACCCACCCTTTTAAATTGCCACAGTCAATGTCCTGGGATTCACATCACTCCACAGTGATAAACAGAAAAAGTAACAGAGTATTTTCCATGGAAATCACTAAGAATAATGCCTAGAGAAAACTGAAACAATGGCATTGGGTTTCATAATAACACAGAACCATAAAGTTTATGAAATGCAGAATGATGGGGCACTCAATTTCACAGGAACTAAATCTCCAGCTCCCATATAATGTTACATTCTCCATTACATGGGACTAAGACAGTTCTTTCTGCACACCGGAGTCATTCAATGAAGTGGTGCCATCTTCCCAGTTCATTGCCTGTTCATTCATTAAATAGGTTAATACTTATTTTCCTACTTCTATAGAACACCTATATATACTACCTCATCTGCCTCTCACAATAACTGCATGCAGAAGATAAAGCAGGTATAGTTATTATCACCATTTTGCAAATAAGGACACTCTGATGGCTACTCTGGCCTCACAGCTAATCAGGGGCAGAACTGAGACTAGAGCTAGTCCCATTTAACTCCTGAATTCTCTCTGCCACACCATTTCTGCCTCCAAATAGCACACTCGCACAGAGGAATAGAGTTTATGAAGAGTTTCCACAGCAGTGGCTTCTTTCTCAACAAAGACCATCAGGGAATTCCTCAGGGCAAAGTCAGAAAGCAATCTGTAAGAATGTCTGATGGGTCAATGACGGCCCTTACGGTGGTCCTCAGTCCTGCCCTGGGAAGTCGTGATCAGTCCTGGAAGCGTTCTGAAAGGAGGAGCCAAACCTAATGCTGGCAAAGCACTCAGAGTCATGGGCAGCAGACCATAACTGATGACTGAGGAGTGTTTGTTAAAAGGACACACCTACGCTTATGTTCCTGGAACCGCCAGCTACTCTTGCTTTAAGACCTCTTCTCTACTGGCAGGGTAAACTATAATAAAATTAGCAACTTTAACAATGGCTCTTATGGTTTGGATCCAAAAAGATGTCCCCCGAAAAGCTCACGTGTTAGACAATGCAGCAATGTTGAGAGGTGAGATGATTAGGTTATGAGAGCTGTAACCTCATCAGAGGGTTAATCCATTAGATGGATTAATAATTTAAATGAACTATGCATGGTAACTGTAGGTAAGTGGGGCATGTCTAGAGGAAATAGGTCTCTGGGGTCAAGGGTGGCCTTGAACTATATATAGAGAGGGAGAGGGAGAGAGAGAGACCCTGGCTCTTCTTTCCCTCTGCTTCCTGACTGTGATCAGCTGAGTAGTCCTCCTCTGCCAAGCCTTTTCACCATGATGTCTTGCCTCAGGCCCAGAGCAATAGAAATGGCCAACTATGGACTAAACCCGTGAGCCCAGTAAACTTTTCCTTAAGTTGTTTTTTGTCAGGTATTTTGGTCATGGTGATCAAAAGTTGACCAACACAACAATAATATATCATATTGGCTAATCTCAGCTCAAATCCTTATAAGACTATACAAAGTATGTAGTAGTCCCATTTCTTTGTATGGGAAAACTAAGGTCAAGCAACTGGTCCAACATCCTACTGCTATTAAGTGGACAGTTAAAATTTGATGCTGGGTCATCCTATTCTAAATACTTTCCGCCCTGTCATGCTTCTTTCAGATCTAAATAATTCACTTAGCTGGCATAATTGAATCATCAAACATTATTTTTAGCCTCCAAACCTTTCCTTTTACCTTCATTGTCTCAATCTATCCTGTTCAACAAAATGCTGTGAGTCCAAAAGATGTTCTGGAAGTATAAAATAAATATTTAGCACAAAAAGGGTAAAATAATTCATTAATAAATTGTAATATTGATTACAATAAAACAATAAAATGATATATATTAAATATATTATTAAAGAAACTATTATTAAATGAATTATTTAAATTCATTTCACTTTTTCCTTTTTAATGCAGTTACTAAAAACATTTAAATTATATAAATGGCTAACATTATGCTTCTATTGGACAGTTCTGCTATAGATTATTATTTCAAAATGCATCCACTTTATTCCTCACAGGCTGACATCAGAGAGAATCAAATAGGAATAAAATGCTCTTGTCTTTGAATTATTTTCACACCATAAGCCTATAACAAAAGATGTTGGAACTCAGTCCCATAGTATCTGACAGACTACTTTTATCTTTTATCATAATCCATGGCAAAAAAAAATAAATATTCTGCAAAACTAGAATAACCTGGTATATTTATATCCCATGTACATATATTCTATTTATATAATATATATTCTATATGGTTTTATTTTATAATATATTTTATAAGTAAATATACTCTATTTAGCTTTATATAATTATATATCAGTATAACTAAATGAACAGTTTTGTGAAGTCATGTTTATTCAGAGAAATGAACTTCCCCTTACTAATATTGTCTCTTCAATTATCTTCCTTTCTATTTTATTAACATCAGTTGCAACCCACCAATTAACTTCACATCCTACTAATGTGTTTCAACCCAGTTTGTCAAACTAGGCATGGTGTCTACAAATGAGATATTAATTCAGCCTACACAAGTGTGAGAGGATTTGGGGAGTCCATAACAAGATGAACCTGATGGAAATTCATTAGCAAGTGGAGGCCTGTGCTACAGCAATCCTGTAGCCCTATCCATTGGTCAAATTGAGGGAGCTCTTCAGACAGAATTACTCCTCCCTCCTATGGAGTCAGCACTAGTGGACATATCTAATGTCCAGTTGTTGTTCTGGCTGCTTGCAATCACCTCTTCTTATAAGAAAGAGCAAAAACTTATTCGGTACTTGCTCTTCTTACCCAATTCCCACTCAACATCCCAGCTCTAGCCATGAGGGTCGAGTAAGTTCTCTTGTATTATAGGTCACATCTGATGACTCAGGAGGGGGAATCTATCAATCGAGACCAATCCAGGTCTGCTTCTGGGATTTGTAGGCATCTAACCAGAACAAGGGAAAGTCAGTCTTCTAATGATAAAACCCCCAAGTCTTAACATGGAATCTGTCAGTGTTCAGGTCCTCTGCCAAGTGAAAGAAGCTCCTTTAACATAGAAGAGAGTGAAGCAAAGAGATGAGAGATGAGAGATACAGATAAATGGACCCAGGTCTCTGCAGGACCAGCTTTATGAACACAGCCATTGTGGTCTCACAGGGTCCTGTATTTGGTTTGATGCTCTTCTGTGGCTGTCTCAAAATATATAATAAATTTCAAAAAAGGGTCTTACATTTTCATATTACACTGGACCCTGCAAACTATGTTTCTAAGCCTGAGGCCTTGGTTCCAATTGTTCCTTAAATCCAATTGGATCTTCATCCTTCCTAATATTGAATCATTTATGTCTTTTTTTCAATTATGTGAAATTCTAACAACATTTTTTTTTTTTTTTTGCTAAGCTCCTTAGAAGTTGGTTTTCTTTAATTTAAGTCAAGAATCTTTAATCACACTCAGAAGATTGGGCCAATAACATCATTCCAGAGACCCTAAACCACCTTGACCCAAGGATATAGTTCTGATGCTGCCCCTGAGGCTTGTAACTTCTCATAATTGTACCTTTAGGGCCTATTGGTGGCATTTAGAGACCAACACTGATTTTAGTCATCTTGTAATAAAATAAAGTGATCCCTTTAACATTGCAAATTCAATAGGTTTATACTCAAACGGTATCCTGTTCATTTCTCTGAGTAACTGGAAAGCAAGCAAGTTAGTAGGGCAAAACCTGTTCCCAGCATGGTATTGCAGTTTAGTTGTGATACATGTTATTTAATACTCATGCTGAGTTTTTTTTTTTTTAAATCAATGGATTATCATTTGTTTACAAAGGAAAATTAAAATGACCATACTTAATGGAAAGGTATCCAGGGGTTTCATTGTGCCAGTTTCAGCCTGGTTACCTTTAGAGTGACCTTTCAGTTGAACTACAGGACACAGAAAATGCTCATATTTTTTAAAGTAAGGGAGTTTGATTTTTAAAGTAAGTTCAGTTTGATTTAGTGGCTTGAGGTTCCCCCAAGTCCCTTTGAACTGTATTGCTCTTGGACTGCATTTATTTCCTAGGCATTTAGAGTAACTGATGTGCTTGCTGCTCCGAAAGGATGAAGGAATGAGAGGGAACCAGTAAGATTAATCTTCAACAAAAAGAACAAATCTACTTGAAGCAAAGAGGGGACAGTGGGAGAGTCTAGAGACCACTGTCACTCTCAACACACACATAAGGCTTCTCTGGGCCCACGGTAGCTGGTCCCCAGGGTGCTCTGTGTGGCAGCTGGCAGGCACCAGACAGCATGGATCAAAGTAACAGAGTAACATGTTCTTGGGACCTGTGTCTTCTTGAAAAATGCCCCTTTTCAGCATTGTGTGTATTTCTAAAGAATGTGTTAGTGCCTGTAGACGATCCGTGTAAGAAACTGAGAGACAGCTGGGTGGTCTCTTACAAAGATTCTGAACCCACGTTCTGTCAAAGACCCAGAAGAATCCCAATCCTGGTTTCCCTTCCTAGAGAATTATGGGACATATATATAATATCAACACTTGGACATGTCATTTCATTTAATGCCTGCTCTAGGCCCGCCAAGAAATCATAAGGAGTCCTGGGTGACATGCAGTTCGCTGAGTCATTCAAGATAAATTTATTAAGTGCGTATTGTATGTTAGGCACTGTGCTGGGAATACTGCAGGAAATAATACAGACATGGCCTTCACTCACTTGGGGTTTGTCTTCCCAGAGTGGGGAAAAGAGTGAGGAAATGAGTAGATGATTTCAAGGGAAACAGGGGTTATAACGGGAATCTACAAGAGGTCCGAGAGACGGAAGAGAGAGGGATAGCTCAGCTCTCCATGGGTCTCCCTGCGGGGGATCCCCCAGCTGTGCACCCGCTCCAGACTCCCTCTTCGCATCCTTCTTCTGCTCCTCGCCGACCCCCACTCTCCCCTGTCCTGCTCCTGTCGCTGCCCATTTTCCGGTTTCCACGTGGTGGTCGCGAGCCCTCCACCCTGCAGCGTGGAAGACTCAACGGTCCCAGCGCGCCCAAGCTCCCTCCTCCGACCCTGCGAGCCGCTGCCCCGCGTCCGCAATGGGAAATGAGGCCAGTTACCCGAAGGAGATGTGCACCCACTTTGACCATGAAGAAATTAAAAGGCTGGGCAGGAGTTTCAAGAAGCTGGACTTTAACAAGTCGGGCGCTCTGAGCGTGGATGAGTTCATGTCCCTGCCCGAGCTGCGGCAGAACCCGCTGGTGAAGCGAGTGATCGACATCTTCGACACCGACGGCAACGGAGAAGTGGACTTCACGGAATTCATCCGGGGGACCTCCCAGTTCAGCGTCAAAGGAGACGAGGAGCAGAAGCTGAGGTTCGCGTTCCGGATCTACGACTTAGACAAAGACGGCTACATCTCCAACGGGGAGCTCTTCCACGTGCTGAAGATGATGGTGGGGAACAACCTCAAGGACTGGCAGCTACAGCAGCTCGTGGACAAAACCATCATCATCCTGGATAAGGATGGCGACGGGAAGTTATCCTTTGAGGAATTCAGTGCTGTGGTCAAAGACCTGGAAGTCCACAAGAAGTTGATAGTGACTGTGTGAGCCTGTTTCAAAGAACATTGCCCAAACCACTACGTTTACTTTCTTCTCTCTTTCAAGATCCGCTCCAGGCATCCATCGCCTCTCTGACTTACCCAGAAGTGTTTCTCTTTGTGGAAGCTACACTTTCTAACATGAGCTTCATCACCCATTCAGTGTTTTTAATTCTTTTCTCAGTGGTTCAGGGTAACACCCCAAGTCGGGGAAGAGCAAAATGAAGGAGCAAAGTGGGAAGAGAAAACAAAAAATGGCTTTTATAAGTGTCTTTTTCTTTGTTTTGATTCAGAGCCCAAACTTCAGTCAAGAAAAACTTTAAAATAAGAAAATACATACCTTAGCCTGCCTTTCTCATGATTTTGTATACAGGAGGAAATTGTGCATTTTGTATTGGGTATTAGGTGAACCATTCATTCACTTGTGATGTTCAGATGTCTCTGGTAGGTTATTAACTGCTCGTTGTAGCCACAGGGACTCTGCTGAGCAGCTTTCAATCACTCTCCTAGCAAAAACAATCCATCTCTTCCCATAGCAGGCTGCAACCCCATTCATTCCCCATGATGCATCTACTCAGGGGAAGGAGTCCAGTAGGGTTCCTCTTATCTCATTGATCCAATCCCCCAACAGAAGCTAGCCTCAGGGTTCATGTAAAAAATGTTAATCCTGGACCAAGTTCCCAGTCCAACTATCACCTTTGGTGGCAATGGATTTTCCATGTTGGCTGCCTGCTCCAGTATTAAGTTTAGAACAGGGGTCTTCTATTTAAATAGGGCAGGGACCTTCAGAGAAAGCACTCTCACCTCCAACTCTGTAAGCCCAACATAATTGGAGTAAGTGGGAGAGATATAGAGTCAGTCTTCCCACAGGGCACAGTCAGTAAAGATTCTGGCTGCAGTGGATTCTCCCCAGGATGCCAAAGGGTGTTGCTTCTGGTACTCAGAGATGCAGAGATTTGCAACTAAGTCTCTAAGCAGAGGTGAATGCAGGCAGCACTGGCTGATTCTGAAAATTAGATCTGAGGCATAGCAGAGAAGCTGAGAACTCTCATCCCAAGCTCCTTCCTTTATGTAAAATTCAGTCCAGAGGTCCTCACCCTCTAATGAACCTGTACCCAGAGGTGTACTGGAGCCTGTTGGTTCTAGTTGAGATCCAACCTGAGCACCTCTCTCCAGAGCTCACTTATGTCATGTTGGTAGCTTGAGATCGGCCATGGTGGGAATAGAGTATCATGAAAAAGAACAATTTTAGTGGTTTTGTTTGCTTTGAAAAGTCAGTTTATCAGTAGGTACACCACTGGTAGCACCCTATCAGCTGTCCTGGGAAAGGCAAGATCAGGACTGGTCCCAGTTTCTATTTCATGACAATTTTCTTTCTCACAAAGGACCCCTCTCCAAAAAGGTGTCTGAGGCTCCCCAAATACTAGAACAATGAAATGTGCTCTTAGCATTTACCTAGCCAAGGGACACCATTCAGCTGACTTCCCTCAGGATAAGGAAAATCCATTTCACATAAATTTATTATATTTTGAAGAGGCTGACAATTAGACTTGACAGGAAAAAAAATGGGAGGAAAGAAAAACAAGTCCACACATTTAACCACTGGCAGGACAATCATCTACAAGGCACCTTGACACACTTTTTATACCATAGATTACTTAAGAACCACGAATAGGAGAACTCATCCCTTTAATTCCTGTGCAGTCCTAAAGAAATGTATTAAAAATCATAAACACTCCCAGTCCGATAGTGATGTGAGTCATGACCCTGTTGTGGAGTAATATAGATCAATGATGCAAACACACTGGATTTGAATTCAGTTGCAACTGGGTTATCATAGCCTCTTAGCTATGTGAACATGAGCAATTTAACCTGTGTCTTTCTACCTAATTAAAATGAGGAGCCATACCATTTAAAATGTGTAAAGCACCTAGAATACAATATGTTCATGCTACTAATTCCTTTCTCCCTACTTTCCCTTATCAGTGTGTAAAGGAGACATGAGATAGGGGTTGCTTGTTAACAGTTCACTTTAAGCCTCAGTGTCCTGTTTTATGAAGATTGAGATTTGATTTAATTCTATTAATAACACTATCAAATAATTTGAGACTGGAAATACAGGAACCATAAAAACAGAAGGTACCAAGGTAGAAACATTTGCTACCTAGCCAAACCCACTCAAAAGTTAACATTTGTGTGATTCTCACCCAGAAAGGAAACGGTGGGGACAGTGTCAGTGTCCTCCCTCCCACTTCCCATATTCAGAAGGAATAATAGATTCCTTGAGAACTGGGAAAACTTTAAAAGAGAACAATGCCCAACTGTTTGACTTTGTGGAGGGAATTTTACATGGGGAAAGTGAATACATGTCATGCTGGCCAAGAAGATCTCTTAAAGAGGAACATTATTTATAGTTGCAATATATACATCAATATAGGGAAATTTTGAAATTATGACCAGGGGTTTGAAACAGGTTATGTATGCAAATGTAACAAGGAAAAGAAAAATCTTTTAGTTTCCGGAGTGACTGGAATTAAATGATTGCTTAGTCAATCTACCTAACATAGCTGCCCAGAACTTTGTGGAAATGACTGAACCAAAGACATGTTTCTGTTTTCAGCACTGGAAAGATCTGATGGATGTATGAAAAAATGGATCACACTTACTTCCAAGTTAAAATTCTTTTTTTTTCCCTCAGTTGATTGCCAGTTGCCAACAATTTCAGTTTCGTGCAACTTCTTGGAGTGACAATAACAGTTAACATTTATTGAACTATATAACTCTTGGTATAGCCTTTATTATATCATTTAATCAACACTGTGAGGTGGGCACCATTATCTCAGCTTTACAGATGATGCGTGGAGAGACTGGAAGCTCCCCCAAGGACATCCAGTCAGTAAGTGGCAAGTAAGGATTTGTACCAGGTTTTCCAACTCCAAACCCTGAACTTCATTTCTATTTCAACTGCATTCCTCTTACTTTTATAGCTCCATATTTACCTGTCTCGATTTATTTCTGTTAGTCTTATTAATGCAATCAGATTAAGCTTTAAAATTCACAAAAGAGGAAACTGAGGCCCAAAGGAGTGAATTGCTTGTCAAGGAGCAAGCAGCCAGCCTACAGCTTTAGTTTTACTTATATCAGAGAAACAAATATATTAGGCAAGACATTTTTAAACCATCTTCCTCCTTCATCTCATCTTTTGAGAAACAGGTGACAGTATTTAGATTAAACTGAAAACAGCAACCAATATGCTCTGAGACTGTAGAGATTAGTAACAATATGTCGTTATGAATCTATGCTAATGGATTGTGTCTGCTCTCTACCATATGTTGCAGTCTCCAAGCATTAGACACTCTTTTTGAAACAGAGGGGGAAATATGGCCTCAGCACAGTTGGTTTATATCTAGTGTATCATGCTTTAGAAACATTCTCAAGGGAAAATCTTCCAGAAATTTAAAAGTTACAAATTCATCCTTCACTTATGCAACTTATTCTGTTTGGATATAGAGTAGGTAGGTAGTCTGGCTGTGGTGTTTAGTCTGAGAGTCTGAGGATAAGACTTCAGACTGGACTCTGGACTCCTCTTTTTTTATTCTTTCTTTCCTTTATTTATTTTTGTTGTTGTTGTTGGGTGTGTGTGTGTGTGTGTGCGAGTACACGCGCACGCATGTGTGTGTGTATGCACTCACTAAGGATAGAACCCAGGGTCTCACACTTGCTGGGCAAGTTTTCTATCAGTGAGCTAACCCCTAGCTCTGGACTCTTCTGTTGTATTAACTACTATACTTAAGCTAGTGGCCAGTGACTGTGCCTTATAAAATGTGTTAGTCAGTTTTTTATCACTGTGGCCAAAATACCTGAAAAGAACAACTTTTTATTTTGGCTCACAATTTCAAAGGTTCGGTCCATGGTCAGCTGACTCCATTGCTCTGGACCTGAGGTGAGGCAGAAGAAAGTTGCTTAGCTTATGGCAGTCAGGAAGCAGAGAGTAAGGAGCCCAGGTAGAACATGAAATCCCCAAGACTATGCCCTTGGCCATGCCCCACCTGCCTACAGTTACCACCCATTAATCCAAAGTATTAATCCACTAAATGGATTAATCCACTGACAAGATTGTAGTTTTCATAATCTAATCACTTCACCTCTGAACATTCCATTACTGCCCAACACAAGAGCTTTTCAGGAGACACCAGTGGATACTCCATCTCCAAACCATAACATTAACCATGTGTCATATCACCTTTTTAAATGAATTAGCAGGTTGATAATGAAAACTGTGACATGTGCAATAAATTATGTAGATCAGAGGACACAACTTGTCAGTTCATAGGCTAAAGTCAATTCACAAATGTGCATTTTTTTAATGTTGGTTTCTCATGGTGTTTATTCTCACAATGCTTTTTAATCTTTTGGCAATTTTTTTTTAATTTGAAGCTTTTTAATTAAACTTAACGTAAAGGAATGAGGCCACACTAGGTTGGAAATGGCCTTTTGTGAGTTAAGGAGTCTCTGAATATTGGGACAAAATTAAAAGTTTCCATGAAGAGAAATTAACAGAGTTCCACTCTTAGTATAAAAGTTCAAGTTGGAGTTCATGGTTAGGAATGTATACCTATAATCCCAGCTACTTGTGAGGCTGAGGCAGCAGAATCACAAGTTCAAGGCCAACCTGGGAAACTTAGAACCTGTTTCGAAGTTCAAAAAAAATTTTTTTTAAGTCTGGGGATATAGCTTAGTGGTAGAGCACTTTCCTAGTATGTGTAAATTCAATCCCCAGCACTGCAAGAAAAAAATGCTCAAGGTGGACTGAAGTATTCACCATTTTTTTAAATTATAGCACTGAACACAAGATATTTATCACAACAAACAACATTTTCTAACAATTAAACTTGTTATGAAACAAGGTGGGTAAGGACGTGAACATCCAGGGCTTTGTAGGACTTCAGTGACATTGAGAATTGTTTCTGCCCTTCTTAAGGGTCATTTCACACATCACCAGTCTTTAAAACACTTATATCATTTGACATGGTAACCATACCCATTGCAATATTTCTCTGAAATTAATAATCCAGAATATTTTAAAACACAATACACAAGCTGTTTTAACTACAGCAATATTTTTCTCATATATAATAAATTACTATAATAAATTACAGTAGTAACTGACAGTTTGAGAATCCTCAAGTCAATTATGATAAAACAATAAGTGATAGGTTTAATACATTAAAATTAATAGATAACTAATTTTTAGAAAATAATGCTTTAAAAAAGTAATATTAAAAAGGTTTATTCTTCTAGAAAATAGCAATTTTTTAAAAGCATATGCACAATTACTACTCTGGAAAATATATATGTATGTGATCATAGTTCAGGAGAGAACAGGGAGAATTGAAAGTAATCATTTTATAGCAAAAGGATTATGAATAATCTCAAATTTATTTTTAGAAAACCTTTTCTGAGGTTGTTTTAATAATAAGTTGAAATTTTCAAAAGACTGAACAATGGAGCTAATGTAGCAATTAAGTACAGTTCCAAGCATAAAAGATGTTTACCCAAGCTTAGAAAGAATGGGGGCTTGAGGAGCCTGAGGAACGTGGTGGGAGAAACATCTCCTCAGCAACAAGAGCAATCCCTCCCTCATGGATGAGCCGCTAAAGCAATTTCCAGGTTAGGGAAGGCAGTGAGTTTCCAGCCCCCAAACTCCAGGATCTGCTGAGAATTCTGACAGACCCTGATTGCTGGCAAAATCCTTCTGCTTATCCAAATACATGAGCACTGCTGATGTGGATTCATACAGTATCTCCCTGGTTTTGGTAAATCATTTTCTCCTTTTTCTTTTGTTAAGTATATGTGTGTGTGTGTGTGTGTGTTTGTGTGCCAGAGATTGAACCCAAGGATCTTTAAGCACTGAGCCATATCCCAAGCCCTTTTTATTTTTTATTTTGAGACAGGGTCTCTCTAAGTTGCTTAGAGCCCCACTAAGTTGCTGAGGTTGGTTGCTTCCAAACTGTGATCCTCCTGCCTCAGCAGGAGGTTTGTAATCCCCAAATCTCTGGGATTGAAAGTGTGTGCCACCATGCCCGGGTAAGTATGATCTTGTCTCGGTTGATGAGAAAATTCTAGATTCTCTGAATGAAACTCTTCCTCCCTCTCCTGGTTGTTTTCAAGTGATTTTTTTTTTTAATTCCAAATTATGACATCATACAATCTTACCCCATTTTCTCCAATGGAGCAAACTTGTCTCCTCTGGGAAACTGTGTCCTGATACCTATATGGAGTGACAAGGGCCATATGTATAAACACAACAGTGACTTTGCCAATTTTTTTTTTTTTTTTTTGAGCTACTACCCTTCTGGGAAAAATAGGAGGAAAAAAATCTTCAATATTAGAAATGTTATTCAATTCCTCCTTTCCTGTTTCATAATATTAAGAGTTAGTGATATTTCAGAAGTACCATTGCCTTCTTTTTCTTTACTTCTCACTAAAGTCATTATTCCTCCTTTATCCCCAGCTCTCTTATTAAAGAAAAAATTTTTTTCAACATCAGGATTTGGCTTTACAAACTCAGAGGAGATAATCCTGCAAAGTTTAATACACTTAGATGCTAAAAATAAAAATGATTTCCCCAGTCTCTTATAGTCATCAGACCCTGGGAAAAAGTATTAACAGAAAATCTTAAGAGTAATTGCAACTGAGTTCCTTTCCAGATATGTACTTCATTCAACAAGCATTTTTTGAGTACCTGCTCTATACTGGCTTCTGGAGATACACAGAAAAGTACAGCCTCACCCAGTCAGAGAAGTCCTCCTCAAATTGGCTATGCCTTTCCTCTCAGTACGATGCATGAGAAAAAACTGTCTCAAGAGAGGTTAGAGTCACACCTAATCCCTCTATTAGTGTATCAGGTCAGATTCTTTGTCATAAGCAACAGATTAATTTAAGAAAACTATCAAAAGAATAATGGGGAAGCTCAATACTTTGAAGGAAGAAGTAACAGATAAGGCTTCCGGAACCACAGGACTCCCGGGTTGTTAGGCGGCAACTAGGGGACTGTGTCTTTGGGAGCATTAACTTTGGCAATAATTCAGCTCCAACCTGCCAAACTTGGGTCATATGATTGGCCCAGGACCAAGGAATGGTGAAAACAATGAGTATGTGATGGATGGGTAAACACACCGAAACCACATGAGGTAAGAGGAGGGTACTTCCCCAGAGAAAGAATCTTAACAAAAATTAATACAGTGCACCACAAGCCAGCTGAAATAATTGCATTCAGTCCCCAGTGTTTTACTGTATTTTAAACATATTTTTCCTCCCACTTCCCACATTAGATCCCTGGATTGATAAATTCCAGCATAAACAGGTCAAGGAGGCAAGTTTATCAGATCTCTAGGTTTCAGTTTTCTCACCCATCAATGGAAATATCTACCTCTAATTTTCTTCCTCACAGAACTATTCTATGAACTACTGAGGTATATGAAAATATACAAATTTGTTATAGGAAAAGGATTACTTTAGATGTTTTTATTCCTTTAAGAAATATTTATTAAGAATATTTATTGGTATGTGCTAGAACCTGTTCTAGATAATCAGGTTACATACTAAGCAAAGTAGACAATATCCCTGTCTTCCTGAAGCTTATGTTCTACTTGTTAAGGGGAGTAGGAATAAATAAATATATGTCAGGAGGAAAATAAATCAGATTAAGGAGGATAGATTGTCTGAGAGAGGAGGGGGGAAAGCCACTGTAGTTAGGGTAGACTTCACCAATAGGTGAATTTAAGCAGAGACTTAATGAGAAGTTGGGAAGAAGCAATATTGACTCCTGGCAAAAGAATTCACAGGCAGAAAACAGAAAATAAAAATCTCTTGAGAAAGTATTTGCTGGATGGATTTAAGGAACAGTGAGGCAGCCCACAAGATTGAGCAGAAACAAATGAGAAAGAAAAATGTGCCATTAGGAAATGTGGAACAAGATCACGTAAGGTTTGAGGCCCATTATATGACTCTGAAATTTACTCTACATGAGATGGAAAGTTTTATGGGTCTTGAACACAGGAGGGACATGATATTTTGAGAGGGTCCTTCTAGCTACCATGTAGAAGACGAACTGAAGGGGTCAGAGAAAACAATTGGAAAACCATTTCAATAATCTAAGTAAGAGGTGCTGGTGACATGGACCAGGGTGACTGGGAGATGGTGGGAAGTCATCAGATTCTGGATCTACTCTGAACATCAGGTCCACCATATCTGTAGAGGCATATGAGATGTAGGATGCTAAAGAAAGAGAGGAGTCAAAGATGACTTTACAGCCTTTGCCCTATGCAATTACAAAATGGAGTTTCACAGAATGAGAAGGGTCATGTGAGAATCAGCTTTCAAGAAGAAAATTAGGAGTTCTTTTTTGATGACTAAGTTTCAGATATCCATTAGATATCTAAGTAGAGAGGTTGAGTAGGGAGTTGAGGAATAAAAGTCCAAAATTCTTAGGAATTCTTAGGAATCATTACATATAGGTAGTATTTAAAGCCATATTCTGGATGAGAAAGTGAGAGCAAAGAATTGAAGGCATGCCAGAGGTTCTGGTCAGAAAGATGAGGAGGAACAACACAGGAGATTAGACGGAACAAAGAGATAGCGATATCCCAAAAACAAGCTGAAGAAAAGACACCAAAGAGGATGGTGTGATCAACAATGCCCAAGCTGCAGATACATGAATTAGGTGAAAATTGATCATTGGATTTGATCATGTGGAAGTAACTGATGACTGACAGGAGCTGCTTGACAGGTAATTAGGGCAGGGGACAACAAAAGCCCGAGTTGAGTGGGTCCAGGAGAGAATGAGAGAAGAATCAAAATCAATGAATATAAAAACTGTAGAGAACTAAAGAAATTGGACAGTTGCTATATGTTGGGAAATGGGAATTGGAGGTAGAGAAGATTAGTTGCCTAGGACTTGATCAGTAACATCTAAGGCAAATGATGAGTGAAATACTTTAATTGCATTTCTTGCTGGAGGCTTGAAAACTTGTCACTTATCCAGCCAGCTGTCAGATGTTTCAAGTGCCCACATCTGAGCAAGATGCAAAATAGAGCTTGCTCAGGAACAAAATTGCTTCTTCTTCCCCTGACCAATAATGACCTCTACATTTTACTGGAAGCATTGATGATCTGAGCAAAAAACACACATTTAATAGCAAAGGTATCTCCCTCTTTATCTGAATCTAGTCTGCACCTATAAATGTGTTTACTAGTGAATTTCCAGATGAGAAAAATAATCATAAATGATTCTTTCCACATCCAAGAGTCCCAACCAGTTTCCCCAAGTATCACTAAAATACTCTTCGACACCTATCATTGCTTAATATCTGATGCGCAATGCTTGGATTGTTTTATATGACAATCCACCAAGAATTTCTGCATAATATGAAGGATTTATGGGCTGGGACTGTAGCTAAGTGGCAGATCAGTTGCCTAGCATGTGTAAGGCACTGCATTTTATCTAACTTAGCACCGCATAAATAAACAAATAAAGGCATTCTGTCCATATACAACTAAAAAAAAATTTTTTTAAGTATTCACAATACCAGTTCTTTAGTGCTTATTTAATAGATATTCCTGGCTACAACATGTAAAGTATGATATGAAATACAAACTATGCTTTCCCTTCACAGTGCAATGAATATTTACTAATGTAAATTAACAAAAAATAGAATGTTAAACATAATTATAAATAACATTTTGAAAAATAAACAAGCAAGGCAATTTTTTAAATGGTTACTGACTGATGAGAGAATTGCCTGAGATAGGGTGGGCTAGAGGAAGCTTATGAAGGACTAAGTGAAGCCATTAACTATTTAAGATTTGCCCATGGCTAAATCCTGGGACAACCTTCTCTCAGTGCTGGAGGCTCTGGAAGAGGTGGCTATAAGCCATCAAACGAAACTGCAGATGAAGCAATGGTATTAAAAGGGGGCAAAAAAAAAAAAAACCCTCAAAACTTAAGTTTATTTGCATTGTTCACTTACACAGCTCTCAGCAACATGAGACCAGGCTCCTGATTGCATTTTTAGCATACTTCTGCTCATGTCACTTGCAACTGCAATGATCATTTTGTCTGCATCAGCTAAATTTTAAATATTTGACAATGAATATTCATTGCTCCTCTTCTTCTTCCCCTATCCAATGATGAGTGTCAAGTTGAGCAAGTTCCACCTTATTAGAAAAAATGATTTTCACTTGACAATGTGGGGTAGATGTACATATCCAATGCATAGCACATTTAGAGATCCGTGATCCTAGGGGAAGGGCTGAATTACAACCGCAGGTGCACATCAACTGCAGCTGCACATCTTATCACTCAGACTCAGACACAACTTAAACATTTTGGTTGGTGCTCACAGGCAGATTATAGCGGATTTTCAATTTCGATGCTGGGTTTTTAATAAAAAATTTTTTTTTTCATAAAGGAGACCTATAAGTGGTGTTTGCTTGAGAGGTAGTGCAGGCTTAGGCATCACACAGTCCTGGATTCACAACCTGGCCTGACTTCCCCACATATTAGTTTATATGATCTTGGATAATGTAATTAATCTCCATGGACCTCCATTTGTTCAAATGTGAAATGGAGATAATAATATTTAACTTATGGGGTTATTATAAGATCATAATGTGCATATGTGGCTTTTGGCACACATGTCAAAGGCCTAATAAAAAACACAACTACTTCTATTAATCTATTAGTATGTCGGTATAAACAACAAAAGTTTAAAGAAAGAAACATGCAACATAAGCTGAATACAACCTACTTATTACTGAGGTAATCAGAAGAAAACGAGACTAATTACTGTTATGCACAGGAAAATAGAGGGACAAGTCCTGTGTTCAAAGACAGGATGTCTTGTTGTAAGTAACATTCATTTTTCTTACTTATCTTGGCAATATCTCTGCTAAGAAAGCAGTGCTTGTCTGTCTGTTCAGAGTTTTACTGAATGTCTGATTATGTTAAAGTCCAAAATGAATTTCCCCAGTTTTTTCTTTATCCCATAGCAATAATAGCTATGGATAATCATTGGATATTTCTCATAGCCAATCCTGTTCACGTTACAATAGACATAATCTAAGGACTACTTTCAATACATTCGCATATACTTCCTAGAGGTTAGATTTATGTAATTGATCACCACTTGTACAGAGATGTCCCAGAAAAAGTCCCGGTACCTGTGTAGTCCTGAGAGCCCAGTGCACCTTCTCACCAAACCCCCTCATAGACCAGCAGGGTCTAGGCATCTGCCTTTATTCTGAGGCCGCTGCCTTGTTTTCCTGCCTGTATCTCAGTCTCCTAGAGCTCTGAGCTCCTGATCAGCTCTTGTCTTTCTTTCTCCAGGAATTTTAATGCTGGTCTTTGATCTACAGTCTTTGCCCAAAGTCCTATCATGGAGAAAGAGAGAATCAATGAGCCTGGCTCCATCTCCCAGTCCTGATCCCCAGGTAGACCTCCCAGAGCACCCAGTGCCAGGACCAGGCATGCGTGGCCTTTTCTCCAGGACTGGGTGAGGAGAGTCAGGGAGAATGAAATAAAGGAAACACTTTACAGAAAATAGGAGGACACTCACATCAGACAGATAATGGAGTCAAAGTGTGGCTCTGGAGACAGATTGCATAGTTTGACCTAGTGTTAACCCTTCTAGCCATATGACCTTAGACGAGTTCCTGTACTTCTCTGTTGCTGTTTCTCCACCTAAAAAGTAGGAATAGTAACAGTACCTACCTCACAGATGGTTATAAAGATTAGTCAAGTTGCTACATTGAGAAAGTACTCAGAACTCTGTCTTACACATACTAAGTGCTAAATAATTATCAGTGATGATGATGGCAAAAAGCTTCCACAAATAACACCCATATTCCTTAGCATGGCACCCAAGCACTTACACAGTATGTTTCTTTAACTACAAAATGGGCATTTTAATGCCTATCTATGGCAAAAAGTTTGCAACCAATAAATATTAAGTTTCTTCTTTTTCGTCTCTACGACTGCCTCATTTCATGGCCTGGTTCAACTTACTACACTTCTTTGGTCTATTTTCTTATCTGTAAAATGAAGGCATTGAACTAGAGGATTTCCATTTTCCCTGTCAGATTTAAGTTCCAAAACTACTCAAAGCATGTCTTTTCCCTTTATATCTACTCATCCTCTGTGCCTGAGAGTATCTCTTTCCTTCATAGCTATTAAGAATTTTAAATTGTTTCAATTCTGTCTCTACTTCTCTCAATCTCTAAGCGACAGTAGGGTACTTAGCACCCAGGGCCTCAGCACAACACCAGGTGTTATTTGTATAAGATTAATACAGGAGTAGCACCCCAGGGATTGTGCTTTGTCCCCACTCTCAGTCCAGCACTGGCCGAAGTTCACTGAGCACATCAAGGAATAGTCTCCAGCTTTCCTTGGATCTAGAAATGCAGGAGGCTGAGTCTAGAAAAGAAAAAGTGAATTGGCATTGGGCCACGTGGAGCATTGCATTCATGGCCTTTCCTGTTTTGTCGCAGACTTTGCAAATGGGCATCAAACATTTCTCTGGACTCTTCGTGTTACTGTGCATTGGATTTGGTCTGTCCATCTTGACAACCATTGGTGAGCACATAGTGTACAGGCTGCTGCTACCACGAATCAAAAACAAATCCAAACTGCAATATTGGCTGCACACCAGTCAGGTGAGTGCTGGAGGTCTCTTGCTCCACTGTTCTTATATCTCAGAATTCCCCGTATGGGAGGATCTAGAGCCCTATGTCACACTGACAAATGACAAGCCCCCAAAGAACAAGAGTGGTACAGGCGTTCTCAATTAGAAGACAGATTTTCTTCTGTCCCATTGATTCACCTTCCCCCTAAATTAAGCAATCCAGTGTCCCTTCCTTTCCTATAACCCTCCACTACTGCTCATAGTAGAAGAAATAGAACTGTTTTCAATGAGGTTTCACTTAAAGGCGGGAGTCTAAAAAGATGGTGTGAAAATGTATTACCCACAGACTCTTTTTTGCCAAAATTGAAACCTATTAAATGGAGTTTGAGGTCCCTGTTTCCCTTTGAGTGACTCCATTTGCCCTGTTCTGTTTTAGTGTGGCCCAGAGGTGTGAGGGTCTTCTTAGCCTGCTGGTACTCAGGCAGAGTTACTAGTACCACAGTTCTTTCATATAATCCAGACACCAACACACAGATGTACAGGGAGGATGGAAACCCTTGGCAGACCAACCATTCTGACACCCCCTTATATGTCCCTCCCATAATTCACTGCAGGAAATTGGTATGGAGACCACGATGTGGTCAGAAGTGTCTTATGGTAAAGAGGCTCTCACAAATAGAGTGATTTCACCCACCTGGGTGAGGAGGGTGGACAGTCCTGGTTTCCCCACTCATGGGATTCCTCTACCTGGACGCCCCAGGCCACCTCTCACCAGTGAGGCTGTACATTTTGCCTCTCTTGACCCCATTCATCTATTCTCTTGCTGACCTCCTGGCTTTCTTAATGCTGTACCTGTTTTTCCTAGATAGAATACTATCATTGGTTCGATTACAGTCGAACCCTATTCTTCCTGCTTCCTTCCCAGGAGTACTTGGTCTCCTAGGTGAATTCCACAGAAAAGTGATCTCCATTGTATGCTAATGTGCTAATACGATTAGTTTAACTCTCAGGAGTTATGTTTATCTTGCCAAAAAGTAGGAACAAGTTTTTGGTTCATTTTTAGCAACTGTACAAGGCCTTGCTACATGTGAGTTATGAATGCACTTCTTTACATCACACACCATTTTTGAATCCAAAATATTTCCAAACTTTCTAACAGATCTCTTTTTCCCCCCTCCAAGTAGAATAATAACCTATAACTAAAATTCTTGTTATCTTGAGTTTTGAGGCTGAATGTTGATATACTTCCAGGCATCCTTGAAATTTGGTTAAAGAGGCCAAGTTTTGTAGAGACTAGAGACTCCATTAAATCTTGAGCAGTACTTTGTCCCCTGACCCATGTGTTTCTAATGATCTTTACCTATGAATCTGTTCTTTCCACCAGAGATTGCACAGAGCATTAAACACATCATTTGTAGAAGAAAAGCAACAGCGTTTCAAGACCAAACGTGTGGAAAAGAGGTAAGAGGAGACCAACACCAGCTGTCTTTGTACTTGCTAAAATAAAAGTTTAGAGACATAACTGAGAATCCATGCCCAAAAGGGGAGTTATGTCTAAATATTTTTTCAGATCAAACCAGGACAATTTGTTGATAAACAAAATCAATATAAATACATATATTTTTAGATAAAGTAAAACACACACACAGGCGCACATGCACAGCATAGGCAAAATATTGTCATGGTGAAAAGTGCAGGTGTGGACACTGAGTCCAATCCTGTCTCTACCACTTACAATATGTGTGGACTTGGACAAGTTATTGAAACTCTCTGTGCCTCAGGTTCATCTGCGAAACTGAGAAAAACATTATTTATGTCCTAGAGTTGTTGTAAGGATTAAATGAGATATAGTTGCAAAACCCTTAAATTGAATCAAATGGCTCACAAATATTAACTATTATTATGTACAAAATACAGTTAAGACTGAATTCATGAGTGCTACAGGCAGTTAATTTCATGTGATATTTTCTTCTGGATATGTTTCTATTTCCCACCCCTTTCCAGCAGTCCTAGGAATATTTGAAATATACAACAGACATGTCCTTCCTAATCTACTTCCTTAGATTTCCACCCTTAGAGGTCCCTAGAAAACAACACTTTGTTAGTAGGAAGGAACAAGCATTACATGCATGGATGACATTTGAAACTTCAAACTCCACATCTTCACTGCAGTCAGCTGTGCATGACTGTTGCCTCATTCATGATGACTGAAGATGTCAGAAGCATTCCTGGTGGCCTCTTTGCCTGTGCCTAAGGTTCCCTGCTGGTTCTTTCATGTGCCCAGAGGCCTCACATGGGGTATCTGCTCTGAGTAACTCTGCAATCCATGGTGTATCTCAGCTTCAAAGTATAGTTTTCTGGGTAGTTTCAAAATCTGATATTCGTACCACTCACTTATACAGAAGAAAAACGGGTGGACAGCATGATTCTTTTTCATGGCTGTTTCTCCTAGGGGCTGCTGCAGTCCCTTCCCTCCAGGTCGCCTCTAGCTAGTCAGAATCATTTCCATTGTCCCTTAGAACCTCTCTCTCCAGTCAGAGAGCACTACCCCCTCTCAGTCTGTGGCATTCTCCTATCACAGTGCAAGTCTGTCAGTGACAAGCTGTAGCCTAATCAGGTCACAGCTCTTCCATGTCATGTTACATAGATTTTTCTATAATTATTTTTAACATAAAATTTTAATGAGAGGAACGCAAGAAGACACAGCAGCAAAGATACAGTCCTGCAATGACAAAACATTTGTTTTTTACAGCAATAATAGAAATGGGAAGATCAGTGATCACATCTCCAACTGTGATGCCATTCTTATTCACATCTATCTCACCTCAACCGAGAGTCAAATGTGTCTGTTCGCTCAACTTACCCAATTTCTTGGCAGATTTCCTTCCTGAATCCCTTACTTTGAGACAGAGCTAAGGCAGAACACATCCTTGCAGCTGTGATCTAATTAGGCTACAGCTTGTCACTAACAGACTTGCACCGTGATACCAGAATGCCACAGACAGACAGGGAGGCAGGGAAAGGGGACTGGAAAGAGAGGCTCTAAGAGATGATGGAAATGATTCTGACTAGCTAGATGTGACTTGGAGGGAAAGGACTGCAGCAACCCTATAGGAGATACAGCCATGAAGAAGAATCATGCTGTCCACCCCTTTGTCTTCTGTTAAGAATGAGAGGTGTGTCATGGGCCCACATTTTCCTATACCCACCTCCTTACAACCCAACACCTGCCACCTTTCAACACAATGAGCGTTTGGGATTACATAGCTGCCCTGTTTCTTTTAAATGGTCCAGTGGAGCTCTGAACTTCAATGTTACATATTTGCTCCATAGAAGCCTGTTTTGCTCATTTTTAGTGTGAAATACCACTCAATCACTGGTCCTGTTACACTCCGATGACTGAGGAAGGCTCAGTATAAAACACAACCTAACCATTACTGAGGTCGAGTCAAGAGTACAGCACACTCATTCCTTACATTCAGCATCTGTCACCTCCCATTCACTGGTGTCTGGAACCACACATCAATGATCAGACCACAGTGGTGCTTGCAACTAGAGTTTGTCACAAAAGAGTTCAGCTTTTGTTTATTCTTCTATATATTCCCAGATAGATATTCGAAGCTCTGGAGACAACCAAATTATTGATTATCTCCACCTACCTGATAACTTATTTCCCCAGACAATCCAAGAAAGCAAGTAGATTCTCTACTCTTAAGTTTTCCCCACTATCAAGTATCTATGGTATTCGAGTTGGGTCTGCCAGTTTAAATTACATTCTTCCTCATTGAGTGAATTAAATAATAGAAAAATGAATGAATGATTAACATGATCTTGAGGAAAGGCTTGCAGAAATTTTGGACCCTAGTATGAAGGCTGATGTCGTTCCTTTTTAATTTAATGCAGAGAAAAAAATGGATATTAAAAGAGATTATATATACCATATAATATATATATATATATATATATATATATATATATTTCTTGATTTATTCAACATGTGAAAAATTAAAGGAACCCTAAGGTCAGAAGAAAAGTTATCATTATATCTTCTCTCTGATTCAAATATAATGTCAATGGAGCTCTAAAATGGGTTCATTAAAGAACTTTAACGCAGTCCAAGACAGAGCTCTGGTGCCTTCTGCTCATTCATATGAAACAAACTAAGAGAAACATTAAAGAATTAAAGGGTAGTTTGGTATGTCTGTGTGCTTTAATGGCTTGGGGAATGCAGCAGGTGGTTTTCACTGTGTGAGAAATTGTCCTAATACTTAATGTTTTCAACAACAGTGAGTTGCTTACTAATCTATGGGTCAGTTGGGCAGTTTGCTGATCTGAGCCAGACTTGGCTAAGTTGAACTAGGCCTACTTATGTCTGCAGCCAGCTTGGGGAGGGGGAGAGTAACTAAAAGCTGTCTGGCCTATGATTGGTCTCAGCTGGCTAAGTGGGGAGATCAAGGACTCTCCACATGGTCTGTCATTATCCAGCAGGCTAATGCGGACTGGTTCACATTGTAGCAGCAGGGGACTAGGAAAGAAATGCTTCTTGAAAGCTTAGGCTTGTAACTGCCACCCTTTCTATTGGCCAAAACAAGTTATAAGACCAGTCCTCATTCAAAGAGAGGGTAAGCATCCTGATAGGGATGTACAGCCAGGTCCCATGACAGAGGAGCATGGATGAAAGCAGGAATGAAGGATCAGACCGCTTTCCAAATCTACCTCAGGGCAAAGCAGAAGAGAATCATTCTACTCAGTCCTTGTGTTTTTGTTTCCACAACGTAAATGCATCAAGACTTTGTCGCCCTTCCCCTTGCCCTTCCTCGTCCCGCTTCCCTTTCTCCCTGGCAAGTAAAAAGGAATAGTCAGTTTAGTAATGTGGATGGGAGCAAAAATACAAGGATTTACTTTCTGTTGCATTTTGCCCAGACAGCAAGAGTAGTCATAAACCTCCTCAGTCTTCTCCTAGGATTAAAGAAATCAGCAGTTCTTCTGTTTAGGGCTCTAAACTGTTCTTGTAGTGAGAAACTCTTCACAGTGCATCCAACTGTTGAAGTGTATTTCAGAAACAAGATCACCTTCCTCCTGTACCTATCTAGCAATAACTTTCTTACTGTCTACGGCCACTTCTCCACAATGGTGACAGGAGCTACAATGCAAGCCTGAAAGAGGAGCACAAATCCATTCTACTTGACTTTCATTATCACAGCAAGAAACTGGGGCTTTCTTGGTTTTTTGTTTTGTTTTGTTTTGCTTGTTTTTTTTATTTTAAGCATCAGACCTGACCTGTCATTCTCAAACCACATAAAAATATTCCTATAGTAAAAAGCATTTTGCTGAAACCTGTGGCTTATATGCTTTTATTCTCCCCCTAATCAAGTAGTAAACATCTGCATGGCCCTGTGGGACTGAGATGAGCCATATAATTATATCTATCAGCAGGCTGATACTTGCAGGTCAACATCTGAATAAACAGACTTTCACTGTTACTGAAGCGTCATCTTTATAGTCACAGGCTATTCAAGGCAGAGTTGCTTTCTGTGCTTCCCCTTCAGGAAGGCACCTAAGGTTCTTTACAAAACAATGTGCCACACCACATTCCATCAAATGATACCCTATTCCATTTCCAAAGCACTAATACTAGATAAAACCTTGAACTTCAGTTGAAAGTTCATGGCTCCTGTTGTACCCACAACCCACCAGCAGGCAAGTCTGTCAATGGCTTTGTAACTTTGTCTTTAAATGCATACCCAGCTCTGTATTCATGTAGGAAATGGCCAGCAGGTAGAGAAGAGCACTTGGAAAGCTGCATAATGGAAGTTGAATTTGACTTTCTTTGCTTCCTAGGTCCAACATCGGACCCCATCAACTCATGGTATGGAACACATCCAATCTGAGTCATGACAACCAACGAAAATACATCTTTAGTGACGAGGGAGGACAAAACCAGCTGGGCATTCGGACCCACCAGGACATCCCTCTCCCTCCAAGGAGAAGAGAGCTCCCTGCCTCACTGACCACCAATGGGAAAGCAGACACCCTCAACGTAGCTCGGAACTCAGTTATGCAGGAACTCTCAGAGCTGGAGAAGCAGATTCAGGTGATCCGCCAGGAGCTACAGTTGGCTGTGAGCAGGAAAACTGAGCTGGAAGAGTATCAAAGGACAAATCGGACTTGTGAGTCCTAGGCGATCAGGCTGCTCCCCCTCTCCCAACTCCTGGCCTTCCTGAGCCCTTGAGATACTTTATAATGCTCTTTTGTAAGGATGGACAAAGGTGGGAGAAACTGAGATCTAGATCTTCTAAGGGGCACGTCTGCTCTCCCCAAACTAATATGCAGCAGTGATTTTTTCCAGACTCACCCCCTAGGTCTCCAGGATTGAAGGATTTTTCATAGCAGGAGCCTAAAGTTAGGAGTAAACTCTGTATAAGGGACCTGTGAACAACCAGACAACCCCAGTTCCTGTTAACCTTTCACCAGGTGCCACAGTAATATTTCCAGTTTTTAGCCCTTTCTCTGCACTATCAACCAGAGATAAAATTGTTACTCATACCTGTGTCTTACTGGGTTGTTGGTTTTAGTCTTAACAGAGAACAGAATTATCCAGGGTTATAACTTTTGATACAACTCTCCAATCTAGATTGTACCCACATTCTGAATGGGGAGCAGGGTAAGTACTAGAGTAACTTGAGGGAGAGGGCATACTTAAAAATTAAGCAAACTCAATATCACTGCAGGTAAGGATTGACTGGATCAGGCAAGAACCATGCTCTTGAGAAAGATCTGGATCTCTGACCCCATCCTAACATTTAGTAAGAACATGTTTACATGACACTACGAAAAGGAATAGGAACGTGGTGAGTGGGGATAGAGGTCAGGTAAAGGGAGCCTGAAAAATGCACACCATGCTTTTACAACAAAACCTCTGGGCCAGAAAGGCCATTGGCTAATGAATGAATAGATTATACTTCTAATCTAACTAAGCATTTCCACTATAGTGCGTGCCTTTTATAAAGGAAATGAAAGAGAAAAGCAAAGCAAGGTTAGGGTGAACTAGGAATATCCTGCTTATTGCTTGTGAATAAGGGCATGTGAACTGGACTGTGGGTGAAGGGAAATGTTCTGCACATCATATACTAGGTCATTTTCAGATCAGCAGTCACCTCCCAGCCATAGGAATCCAAAAAGAACCTCCAGCCCGAGAACGTCAGGAGGTTCAGCATTTAGTAGTCTGTGCTCTGCGTACCTGTATGGATATCACCAAGTCAATCTCCCATCCTTCACACCCACTCATTTCTGAGGAGCTAAGAACAGATTTTGGTCCCTTTGCTTATCCTCCAGGTCCCATCCAATGTCCCCCAAACACTGATATAGGTAACATAACTTCCCCCTTGCCTAGGCACCTTTTTCGCAGTGATAACACCTTGGGCATGCAAAAAGGAAAGGAATATGTGAACTCCAGAACTTCAGTTCCCAGGCATTAGCATGAATGAGAATTCATTAAGAAACTCCTCAGAATGCTGATTGCCAGGATCCTTCCCCAAAGATTAAGGGAGTAAGGGTCTGGAGGTGGCTTCAGAAACCTAGTGTTAACCAACACTCCCAGGACACATGCAGGGGGTCCTAAAATTACTCCGGAAAGACACTACTCTGGAAGTTGTTTGGCTGCCCTCATGAATGGGGAGAAGTTAGGAAAGTCTTTTTGAGAATTTTTTTCCTTAACTTCAGCACACATCTGCTGATTCACCTTCTACAGTGCACCCTGACCCTAGGTTTCCTTATCATCAATTGTTGCTTTATCCTCTCAGTGTTCATTTTTCCATTCTGATCAGTCTGAATATCTACAATAAGTTCACAGCACTGGCCAAGCAGTATGCAGATCATTAGAAAGGTCACAGTTTCTCCCCTATTTTTCTGGATACTATGTCTTCAGTTTCACCAAGAGCTTCCCAGTGCTCTAAGCACTTTAACTTATAATTAGATAACACCTTAGCAATTAGTTAACTGACTGAGAAAACCCAGGAGTGCTGATAAACTCAGAGATACTGATAAGGGAGGTAGGAGGGCTCCAAAGTTGACTTGTTGTCAACTTCCCAGATGAAACAGTTCAACAATGAGGGATCAGGTGAGCCCAACACACAGAAAAGGACAGTTTGCTTTGAAGTATCTTCCCGCTCCCCACATCCTCACCCTAGGCCCAAAAGCTGCCTTTGGAAGATCATGCCCCTTAGCCATCCCCACCCATCTCTGACAAACAAGCATACCTAGAGATTCTGCCGCCATGCCCTGAGCACCCCTGGACATCTGCACAGCATGGAAGGCTGATGTACAGGTGTACCTCAATTCGTGTAACAGCCATGCTCTTAATGTACGTGGACATTTTTGTAACTAAACTCATATCGTGACTATATTGAGAAGCTGACTCTTTAAGGGAACCCAGAGGTGAATTCTTTTGTAAAGAATCCTTTTGTAATGCAATTAATTATCCCTTAATGTATCTGTTTTGTAAGTTTGGATTTTTGTATATCAGGTTTACCTTAAGCTTCTCTACTGAGGCATTCTGAGCGGTGGCAATCATACCACCTTATCCACAGAGTAGAGGACCAGTGCACACTCCTCAAGTATCTTCTGAGGAACTACCTGGCCAGAATTGTGGCCAGATGCAGCGAGAAGCAGCAGGGGGTGAAGCCAGGCTTATTGCTGTCAATATTGCTTGAAATACTCCCAAGTCCTGGGCAAAGAAAAACCATAATTGCTTGTGTTGAAATGAAGCAGTCTTCATGTTCAGTAGCAATGGTTTTTTAAATGGTAGTAATTGAAAAGTGTTTTGCAATTTGTGAAACAGTGTATTGTGTTTTGTAAAAAGACTTCATGAAATGGTGGGTCCTTGAAACTCTTCTTTCTATTCTACTCCACATTTCTTCTCTCAACTTCCCTCCTTAGGCTCAAAAAAAAAAAAAAAAAGAAGATCCAACAACAAAGATCAGAAACCTTCAGGTGGAAGGTTGCATTTTTGGGAAATTAGAAAGAGCTAAGGGATGATAGCTACCTTGCATCCTTTCACTGGCTTCCATTCCATGAGATCAGGAAAGACCTCCATTCTCTTACAAGTTCTGGTACTGGGAAATATGGCACATGGCAAACTATATCCCATCCTCCAAAGGGGAAATCCTGGCACAGTAAGCACATACAGCATGACTGGGTGAGCTGAAATGGAGATGGTTTCTTGGTTCGTGTAAATAATAAGGGCCCCAGAGTGTGTACACCACGAGGTAGAGAAAGGCGATTTCTCCAATACGTAAAAAAAGGTTTAAAGGACTTGGACAGCCAAGTGAGGCGGCCAGCCACAGAGCCCAGTCATTTGAGGTCTTTAATGTGCATGGAGGTGACTCCCCATTATTCACGAATCTTGCTAATGCACAAACCCTATACAGGAGCTGCTGCTTCCCTTTCAGCCCAAGAAGTGGTAAATGGAACAAGAGTCAAGTGGAACAGTGCTATGATCTGGGAACAAACGTCTCAGTGTTGGTGCTAGGTCTGTCAGAGTCTTGGAGCAAGTTAAGTGCTTCCTTGGTGTGGATATAGAATGAAGGGAAAAGAAACTACTTTAGAGCCTCTTTTCCTCCCAACTCATGTTTTTGACAGGCAAACCAGGAAATCCCAAGGAATTGCTTTCTAGCCATTAAAACCACTATCTGCACTGTTTAGTTACTCTTTTTTCACCCAACTCAACAACTCATCTAATCCAGGATTCCCTCACTCTTCTCTTTAACTACTGATCATTTTATGAAAATAATGTACTTATAAATATTTTCTTAAGGTTTGTGAAGAGTATTTGCATTGTGTCTTCATTTTAATGTGTGCAACTGCTATGCTCCAAGAACCAAAAGCCTGTCTTGTGAGCGTCAAGTGAACAGGCTGTTTTGCTCCAGCCACTTTATTGTACAACAACGTGGATGGACAAGATGTCCTCAGGTCTTCTCCATCTTCAGTTTCTATGACTGTGGAATAAATGTTCAGATAGAAACTTTACTGCTGCCATTCTTTGGGGATTCAAGTGCTGACAAGACACCAGTTCTTCCTAATAGGAGACCCACTAATGCTGAGTTATGCTTGTTTTCCTTGGTATAGTCCAAAGAAGTTAACACAAAATATATTAAGAAAACTCAAGAGTCCCGGTACGGTGTGGTAGAAGTGAGGTACTTCATCAGCCAGAGATATGCCAGGAAAGAACATAAGACTCATAGATCTCTAAAAACTGTGCCCTAATTGTCTTTATGTAGTAAGTCAACAAACATTTGCTAAACAGCCTCCCCATGCAGGCCAAGTGCTGGAGCTATTATAGAGACCAAGGCAGGTAAGGTCTCTAATGTCAGACCTTCTCACAATTGATCCTCACCATTTATAAACAGACAATACTATAAAAGCTAACATTTACTCGGCACTATTATAGACCATGATCTCATTTAATCTTAAAGATTATAATCCCATGAGATAAATACTTCAGATGTAGATAAAAGAGACCTCTAGTTTACAGGTGAAAAAAACAACAGTCAGAGAAATTACTTAACTTGCCCAAGGTCACACAGTGGTGATAGTAGTAGTAAGAGACGCATTGGCAGACAGTGCAGCCATACGATATTGTCAGAAGTCTGATCATTGCCCCTTTAGTCTTTGTTTTACTGTCCTCAGCTCCACAGAACAGAGGGAAACTAGTAACTGTACCTATATTGATCCATTAAATTCAAAAATGTAGCCCCTGTAGTTTTACAAAAGTAGTGTTTTAGCACCTGTAATTTCAGTTTTCTAGTCTAACTGAAAACTGGCACAAAGACCATTGCAAATTGCTGCATTTTGGGCATGTTTGTAGGTTCTGACAATCATTTTCACTGCTGGCAGACTTACTGTTATGAATCTGCGGGACTGATACAGTCTTCACAAGTTGTTATAACCAAATCAAATCTCATAAAAATATGAACCCACTATAACCTAATTTGACTGCCAACTTACTCTAGGATGTTTTGCATTATTCAGTTGTTCGTTTTTTAGATGCCTATTGTGAGCCAGGCTTTGGGTAGCTGTGATAAAAACAGACAAAAGCAGATTCTGATCCCATGGACCCATGGAGCTCAATGTAGTGTGGGGGACACAAACTGGTAACATAACAATGTGTACTCTGATAAAGAAATGGACATAAAGAACCAGGTATAGTGGTACATGCCTGTAATCTCAGCAGCTCTGGACAAGGAGACAGGAGGATTGCAAGTTCAAGGCCAGCCTAGGCAACTTAACGAGATCCCCATCTCATAAAAAAAAGGGATGGGATGTAGCTCAATGGTAGGGTGCCCCTGGGTTCAACCCCTAATACCACCAAAACAAGCTATAAGGAATGGAAAGAAAAGCAGAAGCAAGATCACTGTGCGTAACTGGATTTGTACCCCAGAGACTATGTGAATTTTACTTTTAAGGATTTTAAACTGAAGAGGGATACATTAGAAAATAGGATCTCACCACTAGGTGGAGCTGGCTGTCACTCATATGCAGTGAGCAAAGCTAACTTTTTGATGTTTTGAAATGACTTAGCCATGACATCATTTAACCAGAACAGAGAGACTAGAGATATAGGCATACATAAATCATATGGATTTCAGGAAGAATATCAGTCTTATTTTTCCTAGGAATAGGCTGAAAATGAAGATAGAAAGAAAAATTAACCTCAGTTTCTTTATTGGCAACAATAAGTTTATGAGATGCCAGGCACTGTACTAAATATCTCCCAAATTCATTTCATCCTCAATATGATCCTATGATGTAGTCATTATTTAACAGATGAAGAAACTGAAGCAAGGAGGTAAAATAACTTGATCATAAGAGGCAGAGCCATTTGCAAGAAAGTGACTACATAAGAAATACATTTAACACAGTGCCTGAATCACAATAAACATTCAACAAAGGCATAATATGATTGAGAGAGCAGGAAGAAATCTAAGATCCTTATGGTTCAATTCTGCTCTGTAAGATGTGCTACTGGAACTCTCTATGCATGAACAGAAATAAAAAGTAGTCCTAATTTGGGGTCTGCCTACTTAGAGCTGTCAAGGATAAATATGCTGGGTTTATGAAAGTCTTCAGAAAACCTTCAGAATTACTCAGAAAATACCTTCATTTCTTTTCTTCCTGATAAGCAATGTACTAGTATGCATCTCCACTTAGTATAAAAGAAAAGTAGAGGTCTGATAATCACATTTCAATTTTGTAATTCAGCAGAGTGGCCCTGAAGTCTATTTCCTTGTCTCTAAAATAACGACATGGCCTGAGGTTCCTTTCTGCTTTCACATCCTACCTTTCAAATCATTTGATTCCACAGATTTTAGTAACCTGAAATTCTGAGCTTAGCATTATTTTTAATGGGAATATACTGTTGTTCCAGTTTTGTCCACAACTTTCCTTACAAAAAAAAGGTTAACCTAGAAAAACAGAAGCTTCAGTTATCATGGGCTGCCTCTACAGAGGGTTCAATCTCAGAATTCATACTAATCCCTTTTGTTATCACCATAAGATAAATTTAAAATGCAATAAAAATTATTAGGATAAACCAAATTTGAAGGCTTATTTCAATATAAGAGGAAAGGAAGTTTCCACTTAAGAGGGTGAAAAAAAAAAATCTGAATTCACACAATGGCCCAACAAAGCACACTTCTCAAGATCTAGCAGCAGAAGCATAGAGCCAAATTAACCCAAATAATGGAAACCTTTACTGAGTCCTATGTGCCTCTGCTAGATGGTGGGGATTAGATTAAAACACTGTCCTTTTCAAATAAATTTCAATAATTGTGAAGTCTTCTATAAATAAGAACTTAATAGCTAATATTAGGAAGAAACCAAACTTGTGCTGAAATCCCTAACAGATAAAGCTTAATTTTTCTTTGCAATAGGACAATTACTATCCCAAACTTTAAGATCTAGGAAATTTTCAAGTATTTTCAAGCTAAGAATTTCATACTGTGTAAGTCCAATCCAATTGACACAAAACCTACCAATGTTCTATTTACTCTCAGGTAACTGTTTTATCATAAGTCAATCAGGAATACTTTTGCGATAGTAACCAGCTGAAATGTTTCTGCAGACCCACTGGGACTTGAGTTTACCATCAGTCAACTGATAGTCCTCAGAAAAAAAACCTTAAGGAACAAAATTTAAAGGATTTCCACAACAGTAAATGATAATGGGAATACAGACTGGCTTATAGCTTCCTATAAAAACAAGCATGTCCATCCCC
Source organism: Sciurus carolinensis (assembly GCF_902686445.1). Classification (NCBI taxonomy): domain Eukaryota; kingdom Metazoa; phylum Chordata; class Mammalia; order Rodentia; family Sciuridae; genus Sciurus; species Sciurus carolinensis. The sequence goes on from NC_062226.1 coordinate 30,855,954, forward strand.
ATGAGTCTAGAAGACAGATGATGGTTTCTTTATTTTCTTCACAACACCAAATTATACTCATCACACAAGTGGCAGGAACATTATTCTATAAGCACGACTCTTGCCCTTGAAGAACAAGGATGCCCATGGATCTGGACAGAGAACAAGAAATCCAATGGTGATTCATGAAAAATGCAGTAGTTAGCAGAAACAGCTCAATATCTTTGAAAAAAATCTCTACAGTAAAGAAGAACCAAATCACATTGCTGACATGCCTTAGAGTACACCTAATTTTGGTCAAAATTGCTAAAATATTTCCAAGGTAACAATAAAGGAAAGCAAAACGGTAATTCATACAAGATCTGAATTTTTTTTTTATTTTAAATTGAGAAGCCTCCAGTAGTTCTATAATCATCTTTGAAATTGGCATTTATCGGCATTAAAGAAATAACCCTTATAATGTTCTTATGGACATAGAGCTTGATTTCTAATTTTGGGGAGACTGTGAATTTTCCAAATTCCTTTAAAAATCAGGGGAAAAAAATCTAAAAATATTGTACATACAACCCAGACCACATGATGTGCAATTTGGGGGTATTCCCAAAGCCCATTTAGTACTCTCTTCTGGAGTGAGAAAAACTGGACTGTCCAAAAAATCACCACCATTTTTGGTCATTATATGAAGTGACAGAGAGTGTCTTTTATGTTATTTGGACCTCAACTTCTCAACCAGAGGAGCTTCCCTTGGAATTAGTGCTTCCCTCCACAACATTCCACTTGCCCACAATCCCTCAGTGCTGGGCAGCTGATTTTCTCAGTCAGTTGTCATCAACAGTTAATGTCCAAACCCAAACAACCTGCTGCCCAAGCAGCCCATTTGTGCAAAGGCACAATGTATCCAGGAGCAGGGCCTCACCCCATCAGTCATGGTTCTGTGCATGTGTTGGGTGGAATGATCAACAGACTTGTGACCTATTTTGAAGACCATGTAAGATTCCCCAACTAGACTCATCACAAGTCCTGCAGATGGCAGCTGGTAACTACAAAAGGACATGAAATTTGTCCTTAACCATCATCTAGGACAGATGGTGGTCAAAAAGGATCCATTTCATACAACCCTTTTCAAACGCGAGAAACCATGTGGCTTATTATCATAAAACTAATAAATAAGAACTCTCAACCTGAAGTGCCAGGCTGTGTGACACTCCCTAAGAAACAAACCACAATCTCTTACCCACAATGAATGGAAGAGAATTTAGGTAAATTGACATCTTATTAGCATAATGTCTTCTCAGAACAGACTCAATAAAACTGGGAGAAAACTACTTCAATAATCAAAGAACTAAATACTTAAAACACAGGCAGTTTCTAAATCTCATTTCTGTTCAAGAAAACTCATTTCTAGAACAGCAGGTGTAAAAATCTACTAATAACAACAAAGAAAAAAGTTTCAAAGAAAAAACACTAACACAAAAACAAACTGAATCCTGCTTTAATTGAAGCTTGTGGAGTACAAAGTCCTACAGAAGGATTACACTGAATCTTCTGGAAAACAGGGCTGACAACAACCCCTATGGAGAGGAGGATGAGAGTAATTCATAGCTCACCAAAGCCTCTTTGTATCAATTTCCCAGAGTACCCAGAAGATCTCTTTACCATCTCAGTCCTATTCCTCATCTCCAATTTTTATTTCATTAGAAGGCAAAAATGTCTATTTTATTTGAAATTATTCTGGCCTTGAGAAACTTAAAGACTTTAAGTTGTTGAACATTCAAAACTTAAATAACTTAATAAGAAAGCCAGCTGACCTTAAAAGTTATTTTGCAAGTAAATGGGAAATGGACTAAATTATCCTGGATATAATTTCATTAAGGTTTCAAACCATCCAGGAAAGAGTAGCATAATTATACTATTTTATAATTCAAGTTTAGAAAAAGTTAACTACTCAAATTAAGGAAAGTGTGTGCCCATAAATAGCTTATTTCTAAAAGGTCACTCCCCCAAAATAACATTTCCATTTTTTGTTCCCATCTCCATGTCAAAAATACCAACTTGATTTCTATAGAAGGAATGGATAATTCAAGATTATACAATGGGCCCAACCCCCTCAAAAATGTTAAAAAATCTAAAAGGTGGAAATAAAGCTGATAGGGAAGACAAATGTGGGTCAAATATGAGTCAATTGTTTCTTCATTTGTTTCTAATTCATTCTATAACCCAAGGCTTACATTTACCAGTCCTTTCCCCTAAAGTCATCTAGCTATTTGAGCAGAGAGTCTATGGAGGGAGGAATGGGAGTTGACAGATAAACTGTCAAGAAAAGAAGAGGTAGAGGTTTGGTGGTTAATGAATAAGTGCCTGTCTAGCCAGCTCCTCTTCTTCTCTTGATGGATCAACCAATGTAGATGCGATGAAAATCATTGGCACCAAAAGCAGCATTACACTTGGGACATTTGCGTTGGCGGGTGTCATAGCGTGTTTTCACACACTCAAAGCAGAAAACATGAAAACACTTGGTAAGTACAGCATCCTTTTTACGCATGTTGCAGCATGGACAGGTCAGACGTGCCTAAAACAGAAGGAAGTCAGAGTCTGAACAACCATAAAGGTTTAAAAACCAAATGGCTATCATATATAAGCAAACCAACCAACAAGAAAACCACAAAGCACTAGGACAAGAGCACCATCTCCCCCATGAAATAAACCCACTCTCTGGTTATCTTCATGTAAAGAAGTTCAGTGTTATTCCCCCAATATATTAGTAGACCACTTCAGATTTTGACAAAAAAACAAAGAAATCACTGAGGCAGTATTTCTAACCTTATAATCCTTAATTTCCTCCATCAGAATCTCATCACACTTGGGCACATTGTCTGGTTTCTTGGTGGTCTCCAGCTTCCTTCGAAGTCTTGAGATGTCCTCCTGTGGCAGGACAACAGATCCATTAGACACAATTCCTCACACAGACCTGCTATTTTTGAGAAAATATTTTCTCCAACTTGAACTTGCACATGGAAAAAAAGTACCTTCTGTCCTTTCATGTCCAATTTATCTTTAGGAATGCAAAGAACTGCAAATGGCAAGATATTTTCTTTTGTTTCAGAAAAGACAACCATAACCATATCCCCAAATTAGAGTTATTTCAATTACTGTCAATTCAGTCCTGTGAAAACATAATCTAACAATTTAGAAAACAGGCCACTTTATTTTGTGGCAACTAGTTTTAAGATGAGGGTTTCATGGAATTAAAATAATTTATAGGCTTGTGGATAAGGATAGAAAGACACTGTGAAAAATAGATGACATGACAAAAAATAGAAAAATGAGAATTTTTAAATCTTCTCATGTTGATATGCTAGTTCACACAATTAATAAACTTTTATTTCATGCTGATTAGCTGGAAGACATAATAAGCTTTGAGGATATGACACTGAAGAAAACAGTCTTTTCCCACAAGGAACTTAAAGTCTAGTTGGAAATAATATACATTAGACTAATGGTTCATCTCACAGATCACTTCAGACCTCACAAAAGTTGAAATTTAAGAAAAAGAGAATTGCTCTTACCTGGGCTCGTTTGAAATTGAACATGTCCTTTTCTTTGGTGACACTGTTCTCCACAATCTCATCCTGAAAATCATGGAGCTTCTTCTGCGCCAACTCAAGTTGTGCCTTGAGGTCATCTGCAAGTTGGGCTGCCTCCATTGCCTATGTGAGATGTACAAATAACATCTTATCATCCCTGATTTCAAGTAAGGCAAAATGTTAACCTAAGTTCAAAGAATGAAATGAACTTGAAATTTCATCCAGGTTAAACATATTTGCTCGTCAAGACTGACCCTCACTTTAAGATTACAAAATATCCATCATACCTTGCGTTTATTCATCTCCAAGGCTTGGGTCCTAAGACCCAGCTCCTTCTCCCCTGTGCCGATGTTGCTTTGCAATAAGTGCTCCTTCTCTTCCAGTTTCCTTACTACCTGTAACTGGGCATCAACCTTTGGAGGAGAAAATCAGATATTAACATAAACAGGAAGAAAAATAAAATAAAATTGGCTATGCTTTCTTAATTCATAGGCCCAGGAAATATATTATGTTAGAAACAAACTATTGCTCATTATGTCCATGAACCATTCAAAACACATCCAAGAGGGCTGAAGAGGTAGCCCAGTGGTAGAGTGCTTGCCTAGCATGCTCAAGGCCCTTGGTTCAATCCCCACTATCAGGGTTAAAAAAAAAAAAAAAGAAAAGAAAAAAGAAAAAACAGCAAGACTATTAGTATTGAACACTTCACTTTTAATATAAAATACTGACAAGAGATCCAAGTAAGGGTCTGGGAAACCACTAAAAGTCTTTAAAAGAATCTTGGCAATTCTTTTCCAAATTGCCAATAGTTGAAATTACACTTACAGATACCTTCTGCAGCCATACTAGTCCTCAAAACCTGGCAATTCCTACTAGAACATATAAATTTTAGCTCAAATAAAAGTCCAAGCACTTCTCTTTCAGAACAGCTGGAGGTTACAGTCTTTTTCTTGAAATTAATGCATAAAGTAGAATTTTACAATATGAAAGGATAAAATGTAAAAGTACATGTCCATTTCCTAATCCCTCACCCAAACTCAACATCCACAGATAACTAGATAAGCACTGTTTCCCTGCAACCTTCCAGAAATGTGTGTACATACTCACACATTTTAATACAAAAGAGAAAATAAATCACTTGATATATTTTTACAAATGTTTTCCACATCAGGAAATTCATGTGTTTTAACAGTTACATTGTACTCCTTTGCAGGCTGTATAATTTATTTATCTGTGTCCCAATAATAGATACTTGGTTTGCAGGGGTTTTTCATATTATTAAAAAAATGCCACAATGACCATTGGACAGGTATCTTCATACTGAAAGCAACCTACTTCAACAGAATAGAAAGTTCCACTCATCCTAATTACCTGGGTCTTCAGAGTCAAAACCTGGTCTGCCAGCTCCTCCTTCTCTTCTTTGAGTAATTTATGGATCTGATTAGACTTGATACGCTCTGACATGAGTTTGAAATTTGCATCATCCTTTTCCCGCAACTGCTGCATCAAACGGATATTTTGTTCCTGCATGTCTTCAAAGGCTTGGCCTGTGACATCCATCTCCGAGAGCAGAGCTTCTTCTTCCTAAAATGAGGAATCTTATAAGCAGAATCTTCTAACTCCGAAGAATGAATACAGAAAAATAAACTTTCCCACTGTTAACTTAGTGACACGAGACAGACTTAGTTTAAGACTAAGCTTAAGCTTTCTGTGGTTACTAAGTTCTCTGCCAATACAGAAGCCCAATTACTTGAAATCACTGGCACCAACTTTTGATCTGATATTCATTAGTTGGTCTGTACAGCAAATAATAACTACACATACCTTATTTGAGCAAACTTATCAAGTAGCACTTGGGTTAAAAAAAAAAAAGAAAAAAACACCTATTATCATAAACCCTCACATTTTCTCATACTTTTTCACAACTTACAATACTGAACTTAATCTACAGACTTTTCAGCTATTGCAAGCATACTACATTTCATAATCTGATAGGTGATATATGGTACCTAACAATAGCCTTAATTTATATTTATCCTATTTAAAGTAAGACTGAGCATCTTTTCACATATTTAAAAGCAATCTGAATTCCTTTCTGCGAACCATTCATATCTTTTGCCCATTCTTCTGTTGGGTTGATGTTTCTTCCTTTATTATTTTTCAGAGATTTTTTACTATATATTAGAAAGATAAGTTCTTTTGTGATAAGTTATTTTTTTCCTTTTTCTCATTTGATCTGTTTTCTTTAGTAACAATGTTTTTGCCATTTAGAAGTTCTGTGTTATCTTTTTTTTTTTTCGTAACTCAAAATTATCAGTCTTTCTTTCAGGTTTTCTAGCCTCACCCTAATTAGAAAGGTCTTCTCCACTCTATTTATAAAATAATTTACCTGTTTTCCTCTTACTCCTTGATGGATTCATCTTTTGAATATGATCCATTTGGAAATCATCCTAGTATAGTATTAAAATATGTATATGACTTTTTTCCCAATATTATTTTTGTCCTACACATTTAACATTCTTCCCTTTCCTCAATGATGTAAAACTATATTGTTAGTGTATATTAAATACCCACATGCACTTTTGTGTATTTCTAGAGTTTCATTCAGTTCTTTCTCTGTCCAATATCCCAAGCTATTTTACCTATTGAAACTTTATGTTAATGATCAAGTTATCCTTAAAAATATTGTCACACTTTGCTAATTCTTAGAAACAGTGAGGGTGTTCTTAACAGTGAATATACATAAATGGTTTTTCCCACAATTTTTGTATCTTTATTATTGAATGCTAATAAAAATGTACTGGGACTTTAAAAATAATAAATGCATTCATCGTGAGGAAAAGAGTCTACAACCATAATCAACATATTGGTTATTCTTTTGTAACCTAATTGGAAAGCATATGTTCCTTAGTTGTATATATTTACTATCATAATCTATAAAAATATTATATCTTTTTTTAAATTTTACATTCACTGTATTCCCTTATTCCACAACAGCAGAAAAAGAACAGAGCCTTAATAAATGAAGTTAAAATAGTTGGCAATCCATTTGAAAATAAAAATTAATTTTCTGCCTCCCAAACACAGAAAACAAAATAATACAGGAATGAAAGACTTCAATGTAAAACAAACAAAACAAAAGGATAAAAAAATACAACAACAAAAAAGACTAGAATAAAAGTAAATTTCACTGGCAGTAACTTCCCTGTGAAGTAACATTTACTTAAAAAGTCAACTAAAGAAAGTGTTCCCACCTGCTTGGCCATGGCCAGCTTTTTCTGCAGGTATTCGATCTGCTCTTCTACTGCCCGAATCTTCCTCAAGGCATCTTCATCAGCCATTTTCTTGTTCTCTTTCTTCTCCTTATCCTCTAGATCCTTAAGCCTTTGCCTTAGATCTTCCAACTGTAGAAGGAAAATTACATAAACATAAAAAGTAAGTTATAAATTTTTTCAAAAAAATCAATTAATACTGTGCAAGATGGATGGCCCAATATTTCACAAGAACATTTGCAGAATTCTGCAACAAAATAAATGATATAATAATGATAAATGATTCCATACAGCACATCACAACACTGTTTTAACAAAAATCCATTCCTCCATTTCATGCTTTCATGAGCAACATTTTTGAGGACTGTAAATAATATAAAAGAGTTTATCAATCTTTTTTCCCCCTAAGGCCTCAACAAATAAAAGTATAAAAATTCCTCCCAAGAGTAGTCAGGAAGAGGACAACAACTATAGTATAATTCATAGGGGCAAAGTGGGGAATAAAAAAATTTAAAACTATTCCTATTCCAGTAATTCTGAAATATGTTCCTACCTACCTTGCAAAGAATCTTTAAAATCTCTAGTTTAAATGGTCTTGGAGAGAATAAGAAAGTGTTGCTAAATTAATCACTAACCTCAAATTCAAAGAAAGAAACTCTATCTTACAACATTATAAAGGAAAAATCCTAGAAATTAAAATTTTAAGAGGAAGACTAGATTACCTCTGCCTTAGATTTCTTCTCAGCTGCCATTAGTTGAACTTTGTCTCTCTGTTCCTTCGGCGCAGAGCGGTACATATCTAGCAATAGTTTCATCTCCTTTTGGCTCTCTTGTGCCTTCCTATGATGAGGGAAAAGGGAAGGGAAAAGGAATGAGAAAACAAAGGCCATCGGAGCAAGGGAATTGGGAATTGAGCAGAATATTTTTAAATGTTTCTTTTTAAATATTCTAGGTCATAACTGAAAAACAAAATATTGCACAGACTATCAATAGACTTCTGAATATACTAAGTACAGAAAAGTTGTATAAATGAATCATTTCTCCCTTCAATTCTCGGACAAAGTTTTAAAATAAAGATTTGTGACACTTATTACATAGGCAAACTTCTATGGTTCCACTCTTAAAAACTGAGATTCAATAGGACTGGGATGGGATCCAGGGATTATTTAAATAAGTCACTCAGAGGATTCTAATGTGACACTTTTAAAAAAATATTCACCTTAAAGAGATCAATAGAAAGAAAAAGGGAGAAAATTTGAAAGCTTAAAATATACTGGTAATCCTAGATTTGACAGCTGAATGATTAGCCACCAACTAAACACTAACATTTCACTTCTTACTAAATTATTAAACCTCTTAACTACACTTGAGTTCAAGTATTTTGAGTACAGTGGTCCCTCAAATTAAAACATTAACAAAGACTCTACCATGGAAACTGGAGAGCTAAAAGTACTGCCAGATAAATTATTAGTTAGGCAGGGGAGATACCAACATATGAAGCTGGTCTATCTGACTAACTTTCTATAGGAGTAAATCTAAGAAATCTCTTCTGGCATACCTAAAACTAGTTTAATTATCAAGCAAATACATCAGATATTGTTTAAGTTACAGCAATGCATGTTCCATTTAGTACAATTTAAAGTACAAGTAATGCCAGCAATCACCTAAATTCAGTTATTTAGAATAATTCTCAAGTATGTTACTGTGTTATGATATCCCTTCTCTTCATACTAATGAAGGACAAAACCACAGGGTTTACTGATACCTAACCACTCAACTAGACTTCACAATAGCCAGGCAGTCACTCTTGATCAAACTGAGACCACATTAATTGGTACATTTAGTTACATATAAAATATTAGAATGATCAGGCAGATCATGCCATCAACTAAACATTTAATTTCATTCTTGATGTCTGAACCTTAAGGTTCTGAGTCAGAAACAGTCACTCTACATATGGGTCTCACTTGAGTTCAATCTTCAATTGTTTGATAATTTCTGCTTCCTTTTTTCTTCCATCATCATGTTTTCCTTTCTCCTTATCCTTTGCAGAATCTCTTTCTTTTTCTGATTCTTTCAGTTTTTGCTTCTCTCGTTCTCTCTCCTTTTCCTTCTCTCGTTCTCTTTCCCGCTCCCGTTCTTTCTCCCTCCTTTCTCGTTCTCGCTCTTCCTCATCCCGTTTGGACTTAATTTCATTGACGTCCTCCTGGGATGTCTTCAATGCTGAGGACTGGGTGGGTAAGTCCTCAGAATCTTGTTTCAAATCTGCAGGTTCATCCTTGGCGTCCTCTGTACTAGACTGAGACTGCAGGAGGGCACTGCCACTGCGCAGACGTGTCTGGGAACAAAGAAAGGAAAGGCATCCATTGCTTATGGTAACCATATTTCTCACCTCACTCAAAAAGCTGAACAACCTTAATAGCTAGTGATACTTATTCTACTCCTCCTCTTTACCTTGTTCAGATCAGACTGGGCTTCTCTCAACTTCCGTTTATACCTTAGGACCTCCCCTTTCAGCTGGTGATTGTGGTTCTGGAGGCTACTGATGAGGTGGCGCATTTCCCGGTTTATAGGGCCTTAAACACAGCAATAGCAATGTTAAGAGGAACTGTAATGAGGGTAAAGGCACAAGAAGAAAAAGTGCAGAACACATGAGAACATTCTGAAAAACAGGGAGAATTACCAAAAGAAATATTCTTTCTCAGAAGATGAAAGTGAAACTGGTCAATTTGAGTTAAAAAATAAACACCTGGGCTGTGAGTCAAAAATGAAATCACAGGATTTGATTTAAGGTACTTTAGGACTTTTGAATTGAACTTAGTATTAAAAAATCCTGGGGACCAAGTTGTATCTTTCAAGAAAGGCATTTATTAATTTATAAATTGCAGGGTAGAGCAAAAATAATTATACCTGCTTGTTCATTGGCAGCAAGGGTCTGCTCAAATTCTATCCTCAGCATTTCATATTCCTTGCGGACCTGAGCCAGTGTATCTTCTAGCTGGATCACTTCAGTTCTCAGCTTCTTGTGAAGACTAACCTCATCTCGCTACACACAGAAAAAGGAACCAATCAAAAATTCATATCAAAATATGGAAATATCATCACATTCTAATAGTCCGTCTCCTAACTTTGACCTATAAGATCTAAAAAGAAAAAACAATATGATAAAGAAAGAACTGGTTACTCTGAAAATTTCCACATCATTCAATTCTTAATGAACACTAGATAGCTTCAAAACATTAATTTAGAAACTAGGAGGATAATACTGAAGAAATAAAGGAAATGGACTTCAACTCTGAAAATATTATAATTTAGTTAGAGACCTAAATCATGAAACAGTATATAAAAAAATGTAAAGCAGTAGTAATTCATTTGGCTGACATATATAATAAGACCAACTATTAAAAACATTATTTTAAGGACTATGGTAAAAATAAAAGTGAACATATAAACAAAGGTTTCCACCTTTTAAAAAAATTATCTATAGATGTCATTATACACCATAATGGCATGTAAGTAGTGTTGTAGCTTTCACCCAAGGTCTTCCTCACACACCTAAGCTTTAGTCACCTGAAACTACTTGTCATGCTCTTTCACATTCTCATACATGCTGATCTCACTGCTGGAAATGTACTCCTACTTTTAACTACAAGTTGTATATCTTTAAATTTGACTTCACCTTCTCAAGTGGAATCAAGAAGTCTCCACAGTCAAATCAGATGCTCTGTCTCCTCCACCCCTGTACCTTTTGCTGCTATTGTACCATGCTGTAAATGAAAGGACACTGTTCTCCCAGGGGACTATAAGATCTTTGAGGATAGGAATTCTGTTACCTCATCTTTATATGTTCACCATCTAACAGAGTAGATCGATAGGCACTCTATAAATGTTTGCTTAGTGGATAAGAGATTAACTATGTAAGAGAGAACAAACCTGTGGCACTTATGAAGTAGAAAAATTCACATACAGAAGACAAAGCAGGGCTGTTACCTCAATGAGTTCAACCTGGCGCTGGTGAGTTCCCCTGGTTCCATGAAGTAGGGTCCGAGCCTCATCCAAGTGAGCTTTCAACTGTAGGCTCTCATTGTACAGAACAGAGAACTGTGACTGCATGCAACGATATTCTGGAGTTTCCTTAACCACTTCCTCCACTGCGCTACGCAATTCCACCTTAGAAGGACACAAAGGAAAGTCAAGTCAGAAGTACAATCTAGCATGCGTGACCAAGATGCTAGACATGTACAAAATAAAACACTGAACTCACTGATGGTTCTGCACAACCTTATGAAGATTATGAAGTCTATCTACCCTTTCTTCTTGTAAAACCTATCCCAAATTATAGTAGCTCACTCAGGACTGTTTTGATATGTTTCTTAAATTGTTTCAATCTAGATCCAAAGACAGAAGAAGAGCTACCAGAATAGCCCTATGAAATTTTCCAGGATGGTTCTTTTAAAAATATAGTTAAGAACCCCAGTCACTAACTTCCTCCCTTTACAGTCACAGAGAAATATTTCTGACAAGGTAACAAAAATAAGGGCTAGGAATATAGCTCAGGGGTAGTGTGCTTATCTAGTATGCATGAGGCCCTGGGTTCAATCCCCAGTGCCAAGAAAAAAAAATTTTTTTAATTCCCTGGTAACAAAAATAGGTTATTATTCACCTAAGCAACTATTTGTTTTAATTAAACACTTCCATTAATTTATTTTTGTTTTTTTTAGTTCAAACATCTTTATTCTTATTTACCCTAAGACAAATTAAATTATAAAAAACAGGTGGCCACGGTTGAATGCAGATGAGGAAAACTTACAGAATCTTCTTTCTTCCCTTAAGACAGCGAGAAGGGAAAATTCTAATAGGCAGGTTTGAACACCAACAACATCACTGATCATTTTTATTCCTTTGTTTTGGCAGCAAGAAACTGCAGAGCCAAATCTGTGGCCCGCCTTTGGCAAAAAATCCTCCACAGTCTTTGCATGTTCCTTTCATATACCTTATATTCAATCTGATATCTATTTTGAATTTTCACTCTATTTTACCCTATTCTTCATTTTTCTCAACAATTCCTAAATTAGAACACTCTGATCACTCTATTGCTCTTTATGGGTTGCTTTAAATTCTTTTCAAAAAACAAGGCAAAGTGTAGATAATAGATAAATATGTAAGTAAATAAGATTTTCTTTTTTCCCCCCAGCTTTACTAAGTATAATCAAGTAGATTGTATATATTTAGAGTGTATAATATGATGTTTTGATAAATGTATTCACTATGAAATAATTATCATAAGTAAGCTAATTAACACATCCATCATTTCAGTTACCATTTTTGTAGTAAGAACATTTAAGATCCAGTCTCTTAGTACATTTCAAGTACAAATACAAAATTATCAATATAATCACCAAGCTTTAATCACCAGGATTTATCTTGCACAACTGAAACTTTCTACCTTTAGACCAACATCTTCCCATTGTCCCCAGTTCTCAGCCCCTGGTATCCACCATTCTACTCAGTTTGTGTAAGTTCCATTTCTTTAGATCCCACACGTAAGGGAGATCATGCAGTATTTGTCTTTTTGTGCCTGGCTTGTTTAATTTAATATAATGTACTCCAGGTTCACATATGTCATAAACGACAGGATTTCCTTCTTTTAAGTCTGAATAATACTTCATGATGTATCTACACCACATTTTCTTTATCCATTCAATGTACACATTTCCTACCTCTTTGGCCAGAGTTAATCCTAAATACTTTTTTTAAACACTATTATAAAATGAAATTGTTTCCATAGTTTCTCTTTTCATAGAAAAACAACTTGTTATGGTTTAGATATTGGGTTTCCCTCAAATCTCATAAGAGACAATGTAAGAAAGTTCTAAGGTGAAATGATTAGATTCTGAGATGTTTAACATAATCAGTGCATTAATCCCCTAACAGGGATTAACTGGGTGTTAACTATAGGCAGGCAGAATATGGCTGAAGGAGGTGGGTCACTGAAGGGCATGTTTTTGGGGCACATATTTTGTATCTGGGAAAGGAGCTCTTGGTCTGCTTCCTGGTGTCATGTCCCCCACTGCTATCTTCCACCACATATCTGAAGACCCAAGGAATGGGTCAGCCACCTATGAACTGAGACCTCTGAAACTATGAGTCCCAAAATAAACTTTTCTTCCTTTAATTGTTCTCATCAGGTCTTTTTATAGCAGCTAAACAGCTGACTGAAACAACTGATTTTTATATATTGATTTTGTATCCTGCAACTTTACTGAACTTGTTTATAACTCTTATAGTTTTTTCGATGGAGTCTTTTCTATTGACATCATCTAAAAGTACACACTACTTCTTCCTTTCCAATTTGAAGGTCTTTCATCCCTGTTCCCACCCCTCCCAGGTACTGGATATTGGAGATTGAACCCAGAGGTCACTGTACCCCTGATTTACAACCCTGGCCCACAGATACACACTTTTTTTTTTTTTTTTAAAAGACAGGGTCTCACTAAGACACTGAGGTTGGCCTCAACCTAGGAATCCTGCCTCGGGCTCCCAAATTGTTGGGATTATAAGTGTGCAACACTACAACTGGCAAAGGCCTTTTATTTCTTATTGCCTAAATGCTCTAGCTAGAACTTCTAGTATGATATTGAGTAAAAATGGTGAAATTGGTCATCTTTACCTTGTTACAAATCTTACAGGAAAAATTTCAACTCTTCTCCACTGAGTATGAAGCTAGCTATGGACTTAAAATATCTGGCCTTTACTATGTTGCGGTACATTTTTTCTATAACTAATTTGTTTAGAATTTTTATCATGAAGGAATGTTCAATTTTCTGTACATTCTTCTTTTCACTGGTAAATTATGCAGGTTCACTTATATATACATACATGAGTTAGTCTGATTTTACTGTTTTACAGAGATGTGTCTCCTACCTTCAACTTTTCATTCTGTGTAGTGACCTCCTCAAAGTCTTGCCGAAGTTTCTCTAACTCACAGTGACGATTCTGAGCCAACTCTTTGTTCTCTTCAAGCTCTGCATTCATTTCTTCAAACTGGAAAAGCAGAGAAATAGCAAATGAGAATAAATAAAAAGAATGCTTCAGTCATTCCCATTTCTAAGCTTTCCAAATCCACTGATTCACTCTTCTAGGAAATCCCATTTTGAACCAATCCAAGTACCTAGGCACAAGGTCTAACACCAGGTCAAATACTGCTCCCTGAGTCACTAACTTTACCTTCCGGGCATTGATAGTGATTGTGCCACCGTAGAGACTGCTTCCTGCTCCATATACTTTATAGCCTTTTGAATTCACCTACAGAAAAGACAAAGATTCTTTAGTGAGAGACCTTAAGATTTTGGTCTGATAAGCAATGTACTTTTCAAGGATCAGTTTTTTCCCCAAGCACCATTATCCAAATTGATCCTTTCTGAAAAAACTCCTTGAAAATGATTCTAGTATCCAATCCATAACAACACAGTACTGACCCGTTCTAGGACTTCTGCCAAGTGTCGGTTGAGTCGTTGTTCCCTTTTACGAATTTTGTCAATATCCCACTGCAGATCATCAATCATAGACTCCAAGACAGATACCCGTGACTCGGCTGTCTCCACTTTGCTCTGCAACTTAGAGAACTACATCCCAAAGACGGGCATTCAGAAAAACAGCAAAAAGAAACCAAATTAGAAAAGAAATGCCTTATGTCAGTAGCTTAAGTTCTAAATCCCACAAAATTAAACAATGCTTGCATAATTATATAAAAGATGTTTCAAAGCATGAGAATACAAAAGAAGCTGCAGATTCATTTTAAGTTACAAAATCTGTAGAAGTCTTTACGAACTCTCACACAAGATCACTTAAGATTCAATAATCAAAAAATAAATTCAATACTTTTTCTAACTATGAAAAGCACCATTTCCCTAGACAGACCACAAATCCATTAGAAAATATATATTTTTTAAGAAACAAAAGATAATATTATTCATTTTATCAAATAATTTAGAAAATGAAAATTCCAAAAAGACAATTATATTTACCAACTTTCTCTCCCCACTTTTCCACAAATGATAATCCATATGAGAACAAAATGAAAATTTTCATTCTTCTTTAAAGTGACCCCACAGCAATTCAAAATCGGATACGATAAAGACACAAAACCTGTGTTACATGTTCACATTAATGTATACATACTCTTCAGGATGGTTTTAAAACATGCCCCAAAATTCTCTACCAGTATGCCTATCAAGAGGTGGGATCTTTGATCTTCCCCTTAAATCTGTTGATACAAATTAGTATCAACTTAAGTGACTCAATGGAAATAACAGTACAAAGAGTCAAGGCTATATCAGAAAGAACATGAAGGTTTTGCTTGTTGTTCCTAGAATGTTCACTGGAAAAAGTCAGCTGCCATATAAGAATTTCAACTACCCTAACAATGCCATGCAGGAGAGGTGACCTGTAGGCATTCCCAGTGGACAAGTAAGGTGAGCTTGCAGCTGACAAGTAGCATCTCACAGTAGTCAGCACATCAACCAGGTTGAGCAAAACTATGTGCCCTCCAGTTTAGTAATGCTGAGATTCAGGAAAGGGCATTAAAAGGAAGACCTATCCATCCTGGTGGCACAGATGGTTATTTCATTTTCTTACTATACTGATTTATTTTTAAGTACTTCTATACTCTAACCCCTTTGAAGATCTAAGAGAATCCAAATTATTTTTAAACTCACCAGATGGTTCTCATGTAACCAGTCCTGTATGGACCTTAACACAAAATTTAGGAAACATAGGTATATGAAGAACATAGCCTTGAAATAAAACATTTACATTCAAACCACAGCTTAATTATGTTCTACTCACTCTCGGATCAGTCACTAACCTCCTTGAATCTGTTTCCTTAGCAGTAAAATGGAAGCTATTTTATTGTTAGAGATGATATCCATAAAGTGTTTGAATACTAGGTACTAAGTAAATGGTAACTATGAAATTACTAATCAACATGTGGCCAAACCAGGGTAGGTCACATTTCAGTAGAATATCATTTGAACTAAAACACAAAGATAATCAAGAATATTAGAAGAAACATAAATGCTCAAATCTTGGCATGGAATGATCATGGCACGACTTGTGCACAAGTTGTGCACAAGGTTTTTTGGACCAAAACCTCCCATTCCTCAAGTGCCTAGGACACTATCAATGCACTAGTTCCTACTGCCCAATTCTCTGTTGAATTTTATCAAGTCATTCCTTAGTAATATTTTTCAGTCTTTTGTAATTCAATATTTGGGACTTTAGGACTTTTCCTGTGTTTTGCATTTCTTCCCAAAGATTTAAGATCATAAAACATCTATTCAAAGAGTAACAATCAAGGAGAAATATTCACTTATTTTCTTCTTCCCTTAACCTGTCCTCAGATTTTTATTTCTCAGACCTGACTTCCTGCCCTGCATGTTCTTCAATATAAAAATAGGCTTGTAGTGTAAAGTAACTTTAAAGTGCTCAGAATTCTCAGTCAACATGTCAGAGCCAATAGAAATAAGTGTCTTTTTTTTTTCTGATCAAGTACCTCCTGAGACATGGTGCAATGCTTCTCCTGAAGGAGGTCTGTCAGTTCCTGTAGCCTCATATTCTCTTGCACGAGGAAGGAATTTAGTTCCTGCACTGCTTCATCCACTATCAGATTATCTGAGGAAGGAGGACTATACTTTAGTTTAGCATCTATAATGCCAAATTTTAAAATCACATATCCCACCAAACCATTAACATACTACCTCACTTCATTTTCCTCAGAACTTCAAGAAGTAAGCTAGCTTTTAGTATCTCCTGACATATGAGGTTAGGTGACTTCATTAAAAAAAAAATCCATCAAATTGTGTAGTCAAGATCACCTAACTTCATCCCTTGCTATAAAGTCAAAATGACTAGAAAAAAGAAATGGATGTTATTAGTGTTATTCAGATAAGGTACAATCCCCCAGTAAACTGCATTTTAGAACTGAAGAGGAGATCTCTAGACAGTATCAGTATTAATAGCAACATAATTCTATTTTATAAAAATATCACAAATTCCTATTACTAACATACACCAACAAGAAAAATCTGTTTGGAGAGATAAGGGGGTTGGGAGCAGAATTTTATTCTTTAAACAAGCATCTATAAAATCATGGATTCATTTATCATATTCTGGAACACTATGCTAGAGGCACTCCTGAAGCTCAAAAACCAAAATGTATACCACCATTTACAAGGTAGGTAGGTAAGTCTTTAGAACTTATTATACCAGGTTCATACGTTTAAAATTAGAGTCATAACTACAGTTCAAATCCAAACATTATTAAATGGAACAAGATATTCTCAAGATACATAGAGAAAAAACATGTGCTCTCTCATGCCACCTACTGCCATCACTCTTAAAAACAATTCAGAACAGGTTAGTCATGTGATAATCCATGGTTTTCAACCTAGGACTGCCCATCAAAAATCACTTGTAGAACTTTTTAAATTGACATTTCCCTAGGATGCACCCCATACCTACTGAATAAGAATCTCTGTGGGCAGAGCCAAAAAAAAAAAAAGATCAGAAAACTAATTAAGTGAATTAATGAACAAGCCATAAATGTAATCCTTTTGAATCAAGGACCAAACAAACATGAGGGAAAAATGAACTTCCAAAAAGTTAGTTAATACTACAATTCACTTTATTTATCTTTGTTTCTTAGAAAGTTCAGCTTATCAATGGCAACTTCCTTTTGTGTTACAAATAGCTAAGTTATTTGTAATTTGCAATGTATTTTTTATTTTTAAACTTAAACTCAATTGTTATGCTTTGGATGTGAGGTGTACCCCAAAAGCTCAGGAGTGCGACAATGCAAGGAGGTTCAGAGGAGAGTGATTAGGTTGTGAGAGTGTTACCCCAATCAGTGAATTAATCCCTTAATAGGGATTGACTGAGTGGTAACTGAAGTGGTAGGTTGTCGCTGGAGGTGGAAATTGGGGATGTGGCTTTGGGGTATATATTTGTACCTGGCAAGAGGAGATTTTTCTCTCTCTGCTTCCCTCTGCCACTCTCTCCCACCATGATGTTCAGCCTCACCTCAAGCCCTGAGGAAAGGAGCTGGTCTTCTATGGACTAAGACCTGAAACCGTAAGCCCTCAAATAAACTTCCTCCTCTACAATTGTTTAGTCAGCTATTTTGCTGACTAAAACATCAATCTTAAATGCATGCTATCAAAAAAAATATTTTAAAGTACTGTTTGATATACTATTCATTTTAGTTCCTGTACAAATACAGCAATTAATTTTACTTGATATTCATTTCTAAAATCAAATTTAACACCAACATAGCCCCTGTATATGGAAAATGACCTACATTACTAGAATTTAACAATACCTTCTAATTTTTCAACTAGAACCAAGGGGGAAAAAAAGTAACACATAGCTTGCTTTATAGTAGGTAACAGGTTGGACTCATATCCATTCATTCCCAACTATGTTATCCTAATAAAAAATCAGAAATATGCATACTAACAAAAAAGCTAAAAAAACCTTTTCCTACCAAATTTTCACAAGCCATCAACATGCTTCCTAATTGTTAATTATTTAGCCAAAAATATCCTTAAAATTTACAGAATAATATACTTCTTACTTGCCCACCCAAGGGTTCAACTCTATTACATTCAATTTATTTCTCTTACAGATGAAAGTTTAAGTATCTTAATGATCATCAGGATAGTTATTACAACCAGACAATGAAAAGCATAAAATCAAGGCATTTATTTGCATTTGAGCAAGAACTTGGTCACAAATGACTAAAGATGTAAATAAACTACCTACACAAATACTTAACTATAGTATAAAAATATAAATTCCTATATTAACACTGAATAACATTCAGTGCATTCAAAATAGTGATTTAAGTATACTTCTTCATCTACATCTTTTCTATTTTACCTTTGTAAACACAGAAATAATCTTACAACTCTAAAACCTGAGCCAACTCTTTTTAAAAACAAAGACAAAAAAATATTAAAAATGACCTTTAAAGTCAAAATTAATTCTGCTACTTATAAAAGTATCTAACAGAAAGTATCAGAATGGGGCTTTCCTCAGTTTACTGAAGGACTGTCAAGTGGTTCAAAATATGAAGCATTCTTAAAAAACTCATGTACCACAGTAATGACATCACCAGTACTGAAGACTAGGATTACAAAGAATTTAATTAAAAAAGTAAACATGTAAGTTTGCAACCACAAATCACCATGCAAAGAAGAGTTGTTTTTCGTATCTTTTTTTTTTTTTTTTTTTTTTTTCCTTTTTTTTGGTATTCAGGATTGAACCCAAGGCCATGCACATGCTAGGCAAGTGCTCTACCTCTGAGCTACACTGCAGTCCCACAAGGCGACTTCTTAATTCATCCCCCACTACTTCTGGTCTCCAGGATCTTGCCTCACCTCCACTGTTTAGTTTTCGGGATAAGAGCTCCACTTTTTCTTGCAATTTATCATAAACAGTCACAATCTGGGACACAGCTCGACGGGAGGACTCCACACGCTCCTGAAGCTGAGACTCCATCTCTTCACTGGAACTGCTGGCCAAAGTTGCAAGGAAAGAGAAAGCTGGTTCTTGCCCTTCCCCTGAGAACACAGGAGGAAAATATCAAAATCCATTTTCCCCCTCAAATGGACAGCCTCAAGGTAAAGCTCAAATTTGAAAACCAAAATAACATACAATGATAGAATGGATCACAAATACCTCTCTCTCGGTCATCTTTTCGTTCCTGATTGCTATCAGAGTCAGGTTCTGGTTCAGGCACAACAAGGGCTTTCCTTTCTGTTAGTAGGTCTCCCAAACCCTGCTCCAGATCATAACGTTTAAGGATGATACGGATGTTTTCATCGAACTGGAGAAGAGTATGTACAATGACGAAAACAGAAAAAGACACAACTTTTGAAATGAAGAGTACTAAGAGCTAAAATACTTAAACAAATCTGAGCAAATAAACAAGTTAGCTACCTGACTCCAGTACCGGTTGACAATCAACAGTGAGGCATCATCAGTGGCCTGTCGTCGTTCTAGTTTTTCAATGTGCTCCCGAAGTTCATCTTCAATGGCCTGCCGCTGATCGAGCATTTCTGCTAGCTTGCGATTTTTGGTTTGCAGTGTTCGAATGTCTAACTCCTCCTACCCCAGGAAACCAGTATTATTAGTCACCACAAAGAAATTGGGCAAGTGAGATGTTAAACTCATCAAGTTCACATTACTTCATTAGTTATTTCTTATGAATAAAGCTATTCATTATAAAGAAATCTTACAACAAATAGATAAGAAAAGCAGAAAAGATAAAGGTATAGGTGTGTGATGATGTAGGGAAAGAACAACAAATACAAAAGAATCTCAAATTTACGCTATTTAGTGTTTCATGTACATCTACCTCCACAGAGAAATGCTACTGTGAGGCTCCACTATCCAGCTAGATCATTCTCTACTTCAATCAATTCATTCAAGACTTTAGTACCTGTGTCCTTCTCTATCCGTGCCTACCAATGTACCTGGTGACTTCAATATACATGTGGACAAACCACCTGATCCTCTAGCCTCTAGGCTATCAGTAGTTTGAACTCCTTCATTTCCATGATCTTATCCTCCCCTGTGCTTCAGTCATGAACTTCCAAAACAATCACATAGACATCATCTGGAACTCTGCTACATCTGAAATCTTAAAATTCCAACTTCCCATTTCCTGAAGAAAATCATATTTTTCCCAGTACTTCATGTCCTTACACTAATATGCCAGTTCTTTTACCTCATTTAGGTCTCCAGAATTTCAATTCTGTCCTTTCTCCTCAATCCTTTTTTGTTTCTACTACCTTTCATATTCTTAATCATCCTCTGTAGAAATTCCTTCAAATACCTGCCTACTCTTCTCCATTCTCTGCCTTTAATTCTTTTATTCTACCCCTGTGAACAAACCCCAAATCAGAATTAACTCAGACATCTGACTATTCCATTTCTATAGCCAGTGTCCTGAGACTTTTAAAGTCATTAAACCAGGGAGACTGGTTTATAAATAAAATAAATGAATAAAATGAATTCCTAACCTGAATAGATCTTATAATTTGTAAAGTTTCTTTAACAGATAAGTTCCCATTTTCTAATCAAAGTAACAGCAAACTCTTATCACATCACACTGAACAGATGGCTTTGCTCCCTTTTTTAATGAAAAAATAGCAGCCATCAGATCTGAAACTCCTGAATTCTCCACTTCTATGACTCATCACACAACTCGCTAACCAATGCACACACTCTTAAAACAACTATTTGTGCTCAGGATCCCTTCTCTTCTGTTTGTGCAAAAATCTCACTCCATGAGACCTTTCTCTAGTTCCTAGCCTATTTAGGCTGGGGAGGGGACAAAGTATGAATATCATAGGCAAAGAAACAGTATGCAGAAAGGCTTACATTCTCTCTTTAACTAGAATGACTAAAATGAGTATTTTTAAAGCAAGAATTGCTTATTAGAGCACCAATTTCTTGTTCTATTTTTCTCTTTTCATTTAGTTAAAACATTCTTGACAAGTCAGAGAAGACAAGTTTCCCCTCTGCTTATTGATACTATTAATTAACTATATCTTTGGCCTCTTCTCCCAACATCATCTTCACCACATTGCTATAACTCAAACCTAGATAAGAATACTGTTTCCCTGAAGCCTTCTCCAGTGGCAGCTGTTTCCTTCCCACTTTTTGAAATTCTAGGCCTGGGGCAGATGATGTCTTGTTTTCTATTGCCATTCCCAAAATCTGCTTCCCTAAAACATCCTAGCTTTGCAGCTTATGTCTCCTGGCTGTGATTGAAGTAATCTATAAATGCCCATCTCATGTCTCCACATTTCTTAAAGATTTAGCATCTAGCTTATTATCACTTTCTACGATATTATTCCTGACATAATTCCTAATGATTTCAATTTCTGTATAGATGATCTTTCTGGATATCAAGCCACTGGCCTCTCTCAGTCACCAGTTCCCCGAGTTATTCTCAGCCTTAGCTATACCTGCAGGTCCTCAATAAGCTCATTCTTCATAAATACCACCTATTTTTCCAGCTCACTCACTCGAGTTTCCTAACTCCAACAATTCTTCAACCTCTCCAGAATCTACAATCCATATGCTTTTCCCAAGTCTTTTGTTACTCTCATTTCCTCACCTCCTTTTTTATCAGACTAAAATCCTATGATCAGTCATTTCACCTTTTAAAAACCTTCTTTCTTTCCTTGCTTCTTCATCACACTTCTCTGGTACAAACTCTAATCCTGGTAACATCCTACTCTCCACATACACTAAGGCTAGACCATACAGCTGAAAGTGACTAGAAAAGAACAAACACCATGCTGATGACTGGTTTCACTCTAAGCTCATGTTCACAAATTCAGGTGGGCCCCAGTGCTGCCCAGTAACTCTACTACATCTCCCTAATCCATTCTCTTTTCAAGATGACTACTTCATACCTTCGCCTGTCTCTTCCTCCCTCATCCTCACTCTCAGATGAGTCTTGCTTTTGATTTCACTGAAAAAAAATAGAAGCAATCAGAAAAGGACACCCACACCTCCCTCCCACAACCACAGCTGCCAACCTATATCTATATCCAAACCCATACCCCCTGCCTTCTTTCTTGCTGCCTTGTATAAACTGTCCCTGTTCCTGGTTAAGGCCAATTCCTCCACATGTACATTCCATTCCATTCCCTCTCACCTACCCAAGGACATCACACCAGTAATTTGTCTCCTCTTTCTGCTATATCATCAATTTCATCCTTTCTCCCAAATCACTTCATCTATAGATAAACATGCTACAATATGACAAACCTTAGAACACAAAAACTTTCCCTTGATCCCATTTCCCATTTCTCTCTGGCTACTGCCCTCATTTTATTTGTCCTCTTTTACAGTAATGCTCCTTCAAAGCATTGTCTCTACCCTCTTTTTCCTATTTTCTTCATCATGCTGTAATCCATTCCCACTGCTGCACGTACATAGGTCTTTTGAGTCTCCAATGAACAGTTGCTAAATATAATACCACCGTCTTTCCCTTACTCAACCTATCAGCAGCACTTGAGCAACTCCTTGAAACACTTTCATATGGCTTCTGGGACACCACTCTTTCTTGTTCCCCTCACACCTCGTTTTATTGGTTCTTTTTCTTTTTACGGGCTCTTTAATAAGTTCCTTCTCATCTCCTTAAAGCAAACAAGTTGCAATACCCCAAGACTCTGCTCTCAGACCTGTTCAATATGTATGTTTATTGCTTGAGAGTCTCTAATTGTATTTAAATACCATCTCCAAATACCAGTTAACCCAAACCTCTCTCCAGAATCCAGGTTACTATATCCAACTACCTAACCACTCAGTGGTCTAACTACCTCTACTAAATGTTCAAAACTAAACCAAACTCATGATTCTCAAGAACTTATTCTCATATCCCTCGTTAGCTAAATAAGAGGAAATTTCATTACTTCCAAAACCCTAGCGTGATCTTCCCTTCTATCTCTCATATGACTTATCCACTCCACCAGCATTTCTTGTCAATGCTATCTCCATGGTGCTTCACACCACATTCCCTTATTAAAATTATAGTAATGGCTTCCTGTAGCAAATACTTCTGTTCCATGTCTTATCAGCATGCCATATTTCAGCACAACTATGGTGGACAGTTCAACTGATTTTGCCAGTAGTCCCACTTTAAGCATACTTTGTAGTCACAGCTCTTCTATCCCACAATCTCAGTTGGATCATTATAGCAACTTTGAAATACACACAGGAGGAGCTATTGCTTTCAATAGGAACCTTCAACTAAAGGGTAGGATTCAATGGATACATGCTTCAGATCCACTTTTGGAGAGGTAGAGCTGTCAGGTGAGGCAGATGGAGGATGAGAACAAGCAAGGGAATAATTCTAATTGAACTCTTGTTGTAACCCTTGTTCCTCTCCAAACATAGGTCAGAGCATGTTACTTCCCTACTTAAGACCTTCCAGCCAGGTATGGTGAAGCATGCCTATAATCCCAGTGACTTGGGAGGCCAAGGCAGGAGGATCACAAATTCAAGACCAGACTCAACAACTTAGCAAGGCCCTAAGCAACTTAGCAAGATCCTGTCTCAAAATAAAAAAAGACTGGGGACTAGGCTCAGTAGTAAAGCACCCCTGTGTTCCCAGAACTGGGGGCGGGGGGGGGGGGGGGGGTGGAGACCTTCCAATGGCTCCTTACTGCCCTCTGGATAAACTCCAAGCTGGATGTGTGCTGGGCTTCCCTTAGAACATATGCTTATTTCTATCAATGGCATACATCATACTCCATTTAACGGTTTATTTCCATGTCAATGGTGCCCTACAGACTTCAGTCTAGGGACTAGCCTCAGTGTTAAGTACACCATCCAGTCAATAACAGATGCTCAATGGATACTTACATTTGAATATTCAATAAATGTCTTTGAATAAAGATCTTTAGAGTGCATGCTGTGAGGCACTGTTAAGACAGAATCAGCTCCTGGCAGCAGCATAGAGTACTTTAACCCCACAGAGCCCCAGAAATGACACCCCATCAACAATTTACTATGAATGTTCCTACTTTTTTTTGACTCTGAATAGAATCAACCTCTCTGGACCTAGCCTTAAAATAAGTAATGGAAAGCACTTTAGCATCATATCCTCTGGTTGTTCCAAAATACAGAATCTTGATTTAGTTCAAAACTTGTAAGTTCTGATCTTTAAATATATATACTATTACTGAATTTCTGGTGTATACGCCCCAATGAAACTGTGATTTCAATAAGAGCAAGAAAAATACCAATTTTATTCCCCATTATATTATCTAATCCAATAATAGTTGTAAATAGCTCACTTTCAGGTATACTTACTATCTTGAAGGCAGTGTTTTAATACTTAACAAAGACTCTCACTTTGTCCTCACAACAACTTAACATGACAAGTACTATAAATTCATCCAACAGACAAGGAAACAAGAGGCAAAGGAAGGATAACCTAAGACCATGCAACTGAGAATAAACCTCAGTCAGCCTGGCTTTGGACTCTCATTTTCACCACACTCTCACCAGTTTTACTACACTGTCTTTTAGAACTTGGTACAAAATTTTTCCATGACTAAAAATGAATATTCATATTCCCACTGCTAAATAACTTTAACTTATGCTGTACCAGACTCTGAAAAGAACATAAACACATCTTGAAAACAAACATAAATGTCAATGTACCTCTCTTCTAGAATTGATCACCACATTTCATCCACTGCACCTATTTTATTTCCCTCTTCTTTTTAAATGGCTCTCCCTTATTCCAAAGAGCTTCCATGGGTTTTTTTGTTTCAGGTTGCAATAGAGAAAAGAAAAGCACACTTTCATAGCATTGTTTTGCCATACCGTTGAAGAGACACCCCCTAGCTTAATTGTTTCCACTGTGGTCCCTGAATCTTCAACAGCTGTCTTCTTCTCTGGAGGCACAGATGTGCCAGGCTCACCAGCTGCTCTTTTGTTTCCAATTCCTGACATCTTGGCATAAGATGATAGCTGTATTCCTGGAGAGATAGGGCAGAAACTGAAATAAGATATGCAAGGAGAGTAACAATAAAGAAAGACCATAAATGATGTAAAAACTAGTAATTTTTCTGGACAATGAATTACACACCAGGATCTATTAATTACACACCAAGCAACAACGCCTCCAGATTTCTTTTAAGAAAGAAAAAAATAACGTGTGGAGGAAGAACTGAGGATGAACTGACATTATAGATTTCTAGGTAAGATGTTAAGATATAAGACAATAGGCAAAGAGCAAAGAAACTACAAAAAAATTTCAAGAATCACACTTACTGAAATGCCAGAATCAAAAAAGTAAGAGTTTGATTAAGATAGACATTCTATAGTGTTTAGAATTGGATAGCTGAAAGAGATCTAGGAGACGGTTACTAAGTCATTAATAATGGACAAGACAATTATATCTTAACCTCAGTTTCCTAAAGCAGAAATAATAGTTTGTACTGCCCACGCCTACAAGGAACAGGTGATGCAATTACAGAGAGGAATAATGCCACACATAAACCGATCACTCAAAAACACCAGCTCTCCCTGTAATATTTGCAGTTTCTCCCCTATTTCCAAATGTTCTCCCCGCTATTTTGTGCAGCTTTAAGGAAATTAGACCCGGGTACGAATCCCAGTTCTTAGGGAACCGTGTTATACCTTTAAAAGCTTGAATTCACCAAGAGCTGCTGGTTTCCTCACCTGTACAACAGACACAAACGCATTTTTCGTCTGCCCTACCTGATTTCCAGGGTTTCGGAGCTCAAAGGAGGCGGAACCGACGCTAAGGCACTTTCGCTACCTCAGGTGCCATCACCGAGACTGTAGTCCGCTTTCCTCCCAATTCGAGCTCCAGGAGAGGGGTACCGGTGGCAGCAACCTGAGTCGGGCCTCGCCTGGAAAGAGGAGACAGGAGCAGGGCGGCAGTCTGACTTGAAGAGGGCCCAGGACCAGGCTAATTGTAGGCCCGGGACAGCAGAACCCCAGAGGCGGAGAGGGCGGAGCTTCCCCAGGGCACACAGACGAGACCTAACCTGGTTTCTTCCAACTCGTGCCGACAGGGAGCACACCTCCGGGCAGTTATTCACCTAGGCCCGCGCAGGCCGCCCATCCCTCACCTCTGACCCGCGGCGAAGACGGAACCACTTCCGGCAGGCGGAGTCTGGAAGAGGAAGAAGGGGGTAAAAAAGAGGAAGTTGCTTCAACCGGGCGAGCACCAGCCGGGCGGAAGTGACGTGCGGTGAGGGCCCCTGGCAGCCGGCGTAAACACCGCCCCGCCGGCATCGCTTAAGTTGGGTAGGAGTTTCTCTGAGCTAATACCTCCCGGGGTACCCAGACCTCGTTGACGCGGGACCGAGAGCCCTTGCCTTTTGTGGACTTGTTGGCCTTGCTACTGTGGTCTGGCTTTTCTGAGATAAAGCGCCTTGTTCTGTTGCCAGTTAGGTCCGAAACTCGTTCCGCCTGCTGATTGGTTGGTGGTCCTATCACTCTCGGGCAAGTGAGCAGTAGCCTGAGACGCCTCAGGAAAACGTGTCAGAAGTCCTCGGTGCTGAAATGACGACTTCTGGAGAAAATCTGGAGGCTGGGATGGATTGGGTCTTGTAAATTTCTATTACGGGAAACTGTTCAGTGCTGACTACACATAAGAATCACCTGGAGAGTTTTGGTCTCTGCAAAGGTCCGGGACACTTTTTTTTTTTTTTTTTTTTTTTTTTTTTGTTTGGTGTTAAGTTTTTTTTTTTTTTTATTGTAAACAAATGGGATACATGTTGTTTCTCTGTACATGGCGTAAAGGCATACCATTTGTGTAATCATAAATTCACATAGGGTAATGTTGTTTGATTCATTCTGCCATTTTTCCCTTCCCCCCCCTCCCCTCCCAGCCTTCCCCTCCATCTATACAGTCCTTCCTTTCTCCATTCCTGCCCCCCTCCCTAAACCCAACTCCAACCCCAACACTAACCCTTCCCACCCCCCATTATGTGTCATCATCCACTTATTAGCGATATCATTCTTCCTTTGGTTTTTTGAGATTGGCTTGTCTCACTTAGCATGATATTCTCCAGTTTCATCCATTTGCCTGCAAATGCCATAATTTTATCATTCTTTATGGCTGAGTAATGTTCCATTGTATATATATACCACATTTTCTTTATCCATTCATCAATTGAAGGACATCTAGGTTGGTTCCACAATCTGGCTATTGTGAACTGAGCAGCTATGAACATTGATGTGGCTGTATCTCTGTAATATGCTGATTTTAAGTCCTTTGGGTATAGGCCAAGGAGTGGGATAGCTGGGTCAAATGGTGTTTCCATTCCAAGTTTTCTCAGGAATCTCCACACTGCTTTCCAGAGTGGCTGCACTAATTTGCAGCCCCACCAGCAATGTAAGAGTGTACCTTTCTCCCCACAGCCTCTCCAACACCTGTTGTTGCTTGTATTCTTGATAATTGCCATTCTAATTGGAGTGAGATGGAATCTTAGGGTGGTTTTGATTTGCATTTCTCTTATTACTAGAGATGTTGAACATTTTTCCATGTTTGTTGATTGCTTGTAGATCTTCTTCTGTGAAGTGTCTATTCATTTCCTTAGCCCATTTGTCAGTTGGATTATTTACATTCTTGTTGTAGAGTTTTTCATCCCACCCCCATCGATGCCCTCTAGATTCTAATGTGTAAACAGAACTGCTCTTGTGCTTTTGGGGGACAAGAAATTGACCAGGAGAAAGATAAGTGCATCTCAGTTAATGTTCTCTGACCTCAATATTAGTTTCTTAAGCTAATTAGCATTGATTCTTTTTTAGTTAGTGATAAACTGCTATTTTTCCATTCCGTTAAACTAAATGCCTTAATAGGAAGGTAATCAATCTAACCTATCAATAAAACGTTTTATGCCCCCAGAAACTATAAAAATGTACCCAGTGACATCAAATAAGGGTCCAGAAATGGAAGAATGATTGCTGTACCTTTAAAAAAAAAGTAGGCATTTTTGGAGAAAAGCAAACCTGTTCCACGTGTTCCACACTAGATTTCTGTGTAAGTACTGTGAGCTAATGAACTGCAGCATTGAACTAACTACACTGAATTTCTGGTAGTTTGAAGACTGATATAATACCGTACCTGAGAGGTCTTACCTATCCATGAAGTAATAAAACAGAAAACAAGTTTTTGTGGTGTTTGGTACTAGAATGCCTCGCCTAGTCCAGAAAAACTTAATTGGCTGTAAATGGGCTTACATTTCTTTTTGTGAAGCAGAAGCCTAAGAACTGGATTTGAATCATCTATTGAAAGCACCAAATAAGATACTGACACTCATTCGCTGATCTCCCTCCTTTGACTGTTCTACTCCTGGCAAGCCTTGCAAATCCACAGAACCTCTAAATGGCTATCAATGGTCCTTCTAGCCCCAAGTTTACCAACTAGAAGTTCACAGATTGTATTTGGCCAACAGATATACTTTGTTTACTTTAAACAGTATTAGCTGTTCTTATGATTAAAAACAAGAGCAAAAACTGACTTTGTTGCTGACATTTAAAATACAGTTATTTTGCATAGAAATCCAGATTATCAACTTCTCTTGAAGCTGCTGAAAATTTACCAACAGGAAGGTTATGTTCTTGCATGGTCACATTACTTAAAGTAGAATAACAACTTCCTCTATTAATTGGTTTTTACTTCTGTTTGCCATAATCTTCACTATTCCTTATCAGATACCTGGCCCTGGTTGCGTTTCATTTGCGTATCATCACCTCTGTTATGATAAATCCATCACTGATAATAGGTAAGTGTTCAGTGGCATTATTGGTTGCCTACCCAGCATCCATTTCCCCTCCCTCACCTTCTCATTCGTAATAGAACCAAGATTTCATTTAAGTATCTGTCTAGCTCCCTTGATTCTGTATGACTTAGAGGAAGTTCCAAGGATTCTCTTAATATAAATAGTATGTTTAGGTTATGTATTACATAGCATATATATGTTATATATTTTGTATTTAATATATAATAAGTTTATGTAATGTATAAATATGATACATTTATGCAATATGTTATATATCATATAATATGTTTATCAGTTATAAGTTCCATTGCCCCAGTTCTAGTCTCAGCAGTGGACTGTATTTGTGGTTTAAATTCCTTAAAATACTAGAACTAAACAGTTTTCTTTTCTTCTTCCAGGGTTTTTATGTAAGTCCTGAAAATGTTGGAGGTTTCTTGCTATCATTCTTAAGAATGAAGTCAGCACACAGGAGTAGGCAGAACCAAGATCCACAGAGTTAAATCACCCCTAACTCGAACCCACAATGCACAGAGAGTACTAGAGAAGGTACTGAGAAGAGACCAAATCTTTGTAGAAACATTGTTTTCTAGCTACTAGTGAGATTATCTTTTCCAAAAGTCCCTCCCAGTCATTCATCTGACATCTTCATAGGCGTCAGGATTCTCTAGAGAACAAAGCTGATGGTGTGAGTGTGTGTGTGTGTGATTCGCTAAAGCGACTGGTGGTTTCATAAATCCAGGTTTTGCAGGATAAGCTGGAGACTGGAGACTTGGGGAAGAGTTGCAGTTGGAGTTTAGCGGCAGTCTGCTGACAGAATTAAGTCCTTCAAGTGATTCAGTGGGACCTAGCCATATTATAGAGGGTTATCTTCTATAGAAAACCAATTTAAATGTTAATTTCATCCAAAGAACACCTTCACAGAAACATCCAGAATAACATTTAACCTTAGCCTAGCCAAGTTGACATGTAAAACTAACCATCAGAGCAGGTAACTATATCCTCCAGCTACTAATGAGATCCATCTCTTTTGAAAGCTTCAGTAGGCTATATGACATCCTTGCAGTAGCTTGTTTAAAGTTTATCTGACCCTAAAAATCTGAAAAAATAGAATAGATGAAGGAGAGAATAGCAGAGACCTCTCTCATTGACTACATTCCCCATTTCTGGCCAGCAACTACCTGTTCGTAAATTTAATCAAGAGAATGATGAATAATCCTAGAAAAATAAGTTTCCCCCTCACTCATAAATGTGAGTATAACTTAGCAATGCTAAAATAATGTTTGACTTCACTTTTCTTTTAAAGCTCTCTTGTTAATTTCAAAATTACAACTTAAGTAAAATATTAATAATCCTTTTTTTTAAGGAGAAAATCGACTGCAATTTCAAGTTATTTTTCCAAGTTACTTAATTATTATTTGTTAAAGGACCCAAGTTGTTTGAATTCCAGCCTGTCTTTATTAACTACATGATTCTGCCACGAGGTGGCAGGAGACAACACATCGCCTTCCCCAGATCCCCCTTTAAAGCTTTGGTCACATGGTACTGTGCTTATTCATCCGTCATGCCTTAACTCTTAGAAACCTGGGCAACTACTTGGGTACCCTTAATGCTCTCATAAATTAAGATAATTTGGAAATTTTTGTTTGCCTCTATGCTTTATGCAAATGTTCTGCTGTAAGATTGTTGTTTTATCTCCATGCATTCTATTCTACATATTCCATTAATTTTGGACTGGGTTATTTATGTGCTAAACATATTTCCAGAAGTTCCTTATTTATTTTTATTTTTATACATGATGAACAACAATCTTACAGCAAAACAATGAGAGAAGCAAGAACAGAATTGTCATTGTTCCTTTCCTCCCACAATGATGCCTAACTTCTTCCTGCCCCAAGTCAGAGACTTCACACAAGATCTTCTGTTTCTCCAAGGAGTAAAGGGTTGCTCAATAGAGGGGGAAGCAGTGGAGCTACTTCAGCATCTTGGTGGAAATGTGAGCAGAATCTGTCAGCATATCATCTCCATGCTTCCTTTTCTCTGGTTGCTTTCCACATCCTCCAGTGTTTGGGAGCTCTTATCTCCTCATCCACTCATCCCTTTACTGACATCACCTTTACCCCACTCACTTTTCTACTGGCCTCCAGTCTCGTTCTGTGCTCAGAGTCTACTAAGAAACTGCTGTTATCTGTATCACAAGGCTCCAGCCATATTGCTAAATTCATTTTGTGTCTTTCACAGAGAATTAATGGGACCCTTACAGTTCATTTACTTCAGACAACAAGAATGATCTTTCAGAAACACAAATTGAATACTGTCACCTTCTATTTAAATTTCTTCAATGTTTTCCATTGCACTTGAAATAACATCTAATCTTGTCTCTATATGGCTTGTAAAATATTCCAAGGCCTGATCACCCATTTGTTCACTAAGCTTCAGCTCTTCCTTGCTTCAGGGCTTTCTTTTTTACACACTGCTCTAATACCTAAAATTTATGGGAGTGCCTTGCAAATCATGGACACTTGTGGAAGACTGAATAATGGCCCCCAAAGATATCATGTCCTAATCCCTGAAACATGGGAACATTAGCTTATATGGCACAAGAGGTTTGCAGTTATGATTAAGCTAAGGATCTACAGATGAGACAATTATCCTGGATGATCCAGGTGGGGCCTAAACGTAATCACAAGGATACTTATAAGAGCAAGGCAAAAAGGTCATAGAAAAACTGTGATGTGAGAATGGAAGAAGGGAAAGAAAAGATGAGGTGATGTGGGACCAAGACAAATGTGGGAAACTTCTAGAATCTGGAAGAAACAAGGAAATAGTCTCCTCGTGGACTCCAAAAGGAATCAGCTCTGCCAATACCTTGATTTTAGTCCATAACCTCATTTTAGACTTCTGACCCCTACAATTATAAAAGAATAAATTTGCATTGATTTGAATTTGTGGTAATTTGTTGGAGTAATTGAAATTAACAACATTCAATAAAGATTAATTGTAATTGAGTAAATATGAAGTAGCATCACATTTACAGATTCTCCTTGATTTTTGATGGGGTTACATCCTAATATCATAAATTGAAAATATTATAAGTCAAAATGCATTTAATTAGCCTAACATATCAAGCATCATGTCTTAGCCATGCCACTTTAAATGTACTCAGAAAACTAAGATTAGCTGATGGGTAAAATTATCTAACTTAAAGCCTGTTTTATAATATAGGTGTTAAATATCTTCTGTACACACAGTGATGGGCATTTTATAAACATGATGTGTTTCAATCTGAACTATCCCCCAAAGCTCATGTGTTGAAGGCTCAATCTCCAACAATGTTCAAAAGTGATCTTTTAGAAAGTGATGGGATTATGAAGGCTCTGACCTCATCAGTGGATCAATCCATCGATGAATTAATAATTTGATGACATTGGTGGTAGGATGGAAACTTTGGGAGGTGGAGCCTAGTTGGAGGAAGTAGATCACTGGAGATGTATTCTGGAATGGTATTTCTTGTTCCAAGCTCCTTTCTTCTCTCTCCCTACTTCTTGACTGCCATGAGATTAGCAATAAGCCAATCAACCATGGACTGAAATCTCTGAAACCATGAACCAAAATAAATCCTTCCTCCTTTAAGATTTTCTTCCTTTACGTATTTGTCACAGCAGTAAAAAGCTAACACGTGATGGAATGCAAAAATATATATCACAATATCTAAAAAACTTTGGCAACACAATATACTATACAATATTTGTTATTCTTCCTTGTTAGTGCATGACTGACTTTGGGCTGGGGCTTGATGCTACTCTCCAACATCACAAGAAAATATCTTACCAAATATCACTAGCCTAGAAAAAAAAAAGGAAAAGATCAAAATTCAAAATTTGAAGTATAACATGATTTTCCCATCTTCATACCATCATTTAAATTGTAAAATTCCAAATCAAACCATTGTAACTTGGAGATCTTCTATGTATGCCCACATACAGCACCTCTGAGCCACCCCTCCCCAGAGCAGACACTTAGTCCTAATAAAAGTGTCCTGTAGCTATTGAGGGAACTCCTAACAGATGTTATATTAGTATAAAGTCATAATGAGGGAAATAGCACAGACCTGACCAAGCAGTTCAGTTTGTTCCATTTCTACCTCTGATCAGTGTTTGTAAACCCAGTTCAGATGATAGGATGAGACAAATGCTATCCTGTTCTCATTGGTTCCTCCTTTCTCTTATTAAGCCCTGCTCTCAACCCAGATGCCTCTGTTCTTCAGTTACAAAACAAAAGCTCCCTCATTTCAACAGATGCTAATAAGCATGGTGAGAAATTTTGATGAAATCATTGCCAGCCTCAAGTAGCCAAAAATATTTTTATACCCCCACCACAGAGAGAGAGAGGGAGGGAGAGAAAAAGAAGGATAAGGAAGCACACAAAGATGTTTGCTCTGGTTAAATATGATCTGTCCCCAAAGTCTCATATGCTAAAACTTGGTCCCCAGTGTAACAGAACTGAGAGATGGTAGGACCTTGTCCTAGTAAGAGAAGATTAAGTTATGAGGCCACCCATCCCAAAGGCATTAATGCCTTTTAAATTGTAAGATTGAATTTGTTACCTCAGAAGCTTGTTGTCATGCAGTAGGTCAGACTTCCCTCTCTCTCTCTCAGATGCATGTTCCTTCCTCAGTCCCTGCTTCCCCTTTCTCTTTTTAAGCCATGTATGGAAAAGTGTGAGACCCTCACTAGAAGCTGAGCAGATGCTAACACCATACTCTTGTACTGTCAGAACTGCGTGAAAACTAACCCTCTTTCATTATGAAGTACCCAGCCCTGGGTATTTTGTTACAGCAACACAAAATGGACTAAGGCACCAATACTCATTTAACCTGATTCATGAAACTTGAATTTCTTTTTGCTTGACTGCATTTAATGTTTTTTCACAATGAGTACAAAATATTTGTAAAATAAGTAAATAGAACTCTAAAACAAAAAATTTCTATCACTTAGCCTATTTTTAGAATGACTATGAAGTTGTTGCCAAGAATGGGATTAAAACATGAAAGGAGTGTAGATTATAATCACTGGAGCAAAGGGGCTAAAATAGGATAATGAAAGTTTCCTACCAATTCAAATCAGGCAACTAAAATTGTTGCTAAGTGGAATAGACCTTAGAGTCAAATCAAAATAATCAAAATGACAATGTGACTATAATAATCACCTAGAAAATCTGCCAGTGGCTTGGGGAGAATTATTCTGGTCCTCAGTCTCTAAAATGAATCCAATTCCTTTCCCTAAATTTTTTTGAGGTGCTAGAGATTGAACACAAGGGCTCACACATGCTCTGCAAATACTCTATATCACTGAGTTACATCTCCAGTCCTTTTTATTTTTTATTTTGAGATACGTTCTCACAAAGTTATCCATGCTGGTCTCCAACTTGTGATCCTTCTGCCTCAGCCTTCCAAGTAGCTGGGATTATAGGCATTCCTAAAATTTTTGACTCAGTATTTTCTGTTTCCATAAAGAAGCAAACTAGTTCCCCTTCATTTGGTAAGTGAGTCTTCAATCCTGGGAAGATTTATAATTAATGATAGAGAAAATGAATTAAATTAAGCCAGAGTATGAATATTTTCATTTAATGCAGGAAAATCTGTATGTGTTCAAAATGTTTGAGAGAATATGTTTGTTAGTCTTATGACTTTAAGTTGAAAGATATAGGAGAATGTGACTGTGTGGAAACTACATTGAGTTTTATGGGATTTTGAGAGATCTTTGAACAATACAGGTTTGAACTTTGTGGTTCTATTTAAACTCATTATTTTTTGAGATTTGCAACAATTAGAAAAACAGAACAACCAAGTAACCTAGAAATATCAGAAAATTAAGAAAAAATTATGTATGTTATGAATGCATAAAATGTATGTAGATTATAGTGTTTTGTCTAAGATTTATTTAGAGGCCAAAGACTAAAGAACCTGAGATTGAAATGGAGACATTTATAAGGTGAGCAATGATGTCCTTGCCTCTCTTTGCTCTTCTGTCAAAACTCCAGGTGAGTGGGATGAAGGGTCCAGCTATTCCTAGTGGGATGTTAGTTCTGGCTAATAGAAGTTTTGCCATAATAAAAATGGATTGAAATGTCTATTGGACTTACCCAAGATGATCTCTGCTTTTTTATTTTTTTTTTTCCTTTGGTTAAGTAGGCAGAATCACAAGATTAGGTGATGGCTAGAGAACAGAGAGAACCAGAACCCCAGTGTTCTTTCAGCTTTAGGGAGATGAGCACTTCCTACTGAGGATGAATGAAATCAAGGGTGATCAGGCAAGTAATAGCTGCTTCTCAGAACACAGTCTGTACATGTCTGATGAAATGTTTCTGAAATTTTGGTAGAGTAATAATTTTGATAAAATAATGAATAATTATTTTTGCCTTTTTCTAGTGACAAATGCAACAACAATACTCACTTGTTCAATGAGACTAAAGTTTGCAGGAAATTTGCCTGGTTAATTGGTTGATGCTCCTACAAATTTGTTTCAGTTCCCAATGTATCAAAGAGTCAGCTTTGCAAAGAGGTGGGTCGACTTGTCCTACCTTAGAGAGCCACTGAAAAATTCTCACTGAACTTGGAAAATCCACTAAGATGTTTTTACTTTCTTTTTCTTTTTCCATTAAAAGAATGGAAAACAAATATTCCACTCAACATCAAAGGGATGGGATGAGTAAGGACCACATAGATAGATGTAAGGTATTGTCAGGGGTCTAGTTGCAGTTTGGGCAGTAGTTCTAACAGTTTCTATTATATTATTATTGCTGTTATATTAATAGATGATTATAGTGCTATTATCAGTATTAGGTAGAAGTTCTTACATAGATACTTGATAATAGCATATCATCAATCTGGAGATAACCAATCTGGAAATAGAAGGGAGTTCTATCAAACGTGGCAAAACAGTTGGTTTTTGTAAAGTACCTTAAGTAGGAACAAGAAAACAGAATAATACCAAAAAGGAGAAGATTGGTTAACACCAGGTTACTTTCCCATAAGGACTAAAACAGAGGGGACTTCTTTATTATGATTGGGTACTTTTTGATTCGTTGCTGAGAATCTCTTCCTTTCAGGGAAAACTGGTTGTTGCTTCCTTAAAATTTGAGTTTGATTGCATGGGACTTAGCATGTGTGACTCTAACAGGAATCTGAGGATACAGAAAAAGAAAGATATATTGAGTTTCAAAAGAGAAGCACCTATGAACCTTTGAAAAACAAGATTCACCCATGAACCTTTGAAATTGTGTTAGTTAGCTCTGTGTTGCTATGACCAAAATACCTGAAAAGGAAACAGAGGAGGAAGAGTTTTGGCTCATGGTTTCAGAGGTTCAGTCCAAGGTCAGCCAATTCTGTTGCTCTGTTCTCAAGATGGGGCAGAACATCATGGCAGAAATAAGTGGTGAAGGAGCACTGCTTTGCTCATGGCAGCCAGGAAGGAGGGAAGGAGGGAGAGAGGGAGGGAGAGAGAGAGAGAGGGAGAGAGGGAGAGAGAGAGAGAGAGAGAGAGAGAGAGAGAGAGAGAGAGAGAGAGAGAAGCCACAGGGAAGATAGAGGATAGAGCCTTCCAGGATACACCCCTAGTGACCCACCTCTTCTAGCCATGCCCCACCTGCCTACAATTACCACCCAGGTAGCCCATTCAAACTAGAATGGACTGATTACATCACAGCTTTCATGATCTAATCTTTACTCGTATTAACACATAAGCTTTGGGGGACACCTCATATCCAAGCCCTAACAGAAATGCAAAACAAGCATTCCATGAGCAATCCAGCCCACGTCCTTGGCCCAAGTCCTTGACTGCAAAAAGTAACAATGCAAGCACAGAGAAAACTGGTATGAAATTGTGTAACTCCACCTTGACTCGTCCTCTAGTCCAGCCCCTAGCTATTGTCCTATATAAACATTGACACCCCAGAACGATAGGTTGCTGTATCTCCTTCTGAAGATGGCTAGTCCTTGCTTTACCCCCAATTTTTTTATTCTCATGATGGCTGGCATTCTCCCTTGAATATGTATTTCTTAGTTTACCCCAAAAGACATCTCTCCCTTGGGAAAGCCAACATTCTCCCTTTAATGTACAGCTGCTTTCCTAAATAAATCTGTCTGTGTCTCTGACTGGTACATGCTGAAATTCTTTTCTGTTATGTACAGCAAGGACCTACTTGTCCTAAGTCAAGTTCCCTCTCTGGTAACCCTAGTGACAACTCCATTTTGGTTTGGTGTGCTGGAGCCTACTGCAGGAATACAGTCCAAACAAATGATCTCCTATACATTTTATTTAACAGTTCAAAAGTCCAATTTTTAAAACAAATTTTAAAAATAAGAAAAAAGAGAAAAACGCCTATTACAAGTGGTGACTTAGATGATGCCCTGGGAAGAGGAAGTTGTTAGGGTAGCTTTGCATATGAGAACCAGGATCCTATAAACTTTCCTCTCAGGAACTTTCCTATGTCACAACCATCTCTTCCCTATCCCCAGAACTTTCCAAATAATTTTCTTTTAGAAAAGACTGATCACTTCACAACTGTAAGTTTTAATAAAAAATAAAAAAAAAACTGGCTTCCTGGTTATTCTTGTGATAGAGAATGTAGTTATTCTTATCTATGCATAATAATAATAACCCTTGAAACTGTCACCCAACATGGAAATTAGAATCTTATATAACTTTTTAAAAGATATCTATCTAGATTTCTTACAGTTCTTTTTCACTCAGAAAAAAACTGTGAAGCAACTTCAAGTAATTGTATATTCTTCTAACCTATATTGGATTATGTTTAGTAGTATATAATTTTTAAAACAATATCTTAAGAAATAAGATATTATTTTAAACTTCCCATATGAGAGGAGGTCTACCATTGGTCAGGTGGGTCCATGGTAACCACAGATCAGGGATCTTTTTCACTTGCTTTGCCAATTTAAACCTGGGTCTTTCATTTTCAAGATCTCAGTTTAATCCATGATTGCTTTAGGAGCTCCAGCCTTTAATTTCGTGTTCTAGACCAGAGACAAACTCTTCTGAAAATAACTGGGAAATGTAGTTTATCATCTGAACATATTTCTCAGATCTGTTATCAAGAAATAAATATAGTATTAATTGTTGAACTGGTGCCTGGCAGTCTGATGCCATACGCTTAATGCACAAATGTTGGATAACATTGAAAAAAAATCATCAACCCATACCACCATTCTTAGTCCACTCACATGAGGAAAAATCAAAGTTAAGGTTTTGAGAAATGATCAGCAGAGGTAAATGATCTCTTTCTTTCTTATAGATGTTCTTTCCTAGAGAATCTAACAGAGCCAGGATGGAAAGTTGTCTAGTCTCTGCAGCCTGCTGGCAGGTGTGGCCAGGACACTGGGAAATGGCAGAAAGATCAGAGAAAGGGACATGCAACACTTACTGTGGGGATGGAAGGATACCCTCAGAGAAAATGTTAAAATACAGAATTTGTTCTTCCCTGGATTCGTCAAGGTTTCCTAATCCTCTATTTTAAGACTGGTATCTAATACTTTTTGTTTTAGTTGTAGGCAGATACAATACCTTTATTATTATTATTATTTTTTAATGTGGTGCTGAGGATTGAACCCTGGGCCTCATGCTTGGTGAGCACTCTGCCACTGAGCCACAACTCCAGTCCACTTCTTTTTTTTTTTTTCAGTGTGAAGAACTGAACCCATGGCCTTGCACATGCTGAGCAAACACTTTATCTCTGAGCTAGATTCCACAGCCCTTTTTAATTTTATTTTGAGACAGGGCCTCACGAAGTAACCTGGACTGGCCTTGAACTTATGATCCTCCTGCCGCAACCTCCCAAGTAGCTGGAATTACAGGTATTCAACTCCATACCCATTGTGAGGTTGGTTTCACAGATTAACTCACAAAGTGCAGTATCATTCCCTATTTTGCAAGCTATTGGAGGTATTTGACTGAAGAGAGTCATCTCCTCACTAGAATCACAAAGTCATATCTTCAGTTTTAGCTGCTTCAGTTTTAGCTGCTTAAGATTGCTTCCACTAGAACTGGTCATTTACCGTTTTCATCATTTGGCGCTTCTAGGATACTGTGTCAAACTAAAAAAAAGTACTGTACTCCACTGAGATCAGGAAGGAGTTCAAACTTAAAACTGGGATGAAATTTTAGATCTTGCCCCCTACCACTGGAAAATTTTTAGATTAGTTAAGAGTAGCAACAGAAGGATTTAGTAAGAATACCCCAAACCCACCTGCCATGGTTTGAATGTGTCCCCAAAGTTTATGTGCTGGGAACTTAATCCCCAATACAAGCATGTTAAGAGGCAGAACCTTTAAGAGACTAGGTTATACAGGAGAGGGTTCCTGATAACAGAATAAGTCTGCCTCTTCTTCCATTGCCTTTCTTCCTTCCATCATGGAATGACACTGTAAGACGTCACTTACCAGAAGCAGAGCCCTAAATCTTGGAATTAATTCCCAGTCCCCAGGACTGTGAGAAATAAATCTCTGTTCTTTCTAATTACCCTGTTTTCTGCTTCATCATGATTTTGTTCACTAGTCATACTATTTTCTTCTATATACAAATGTGCTTTATATTTAAACTCAGTGAAGACATTGTTTAGTTTTATGTATTACACTACACATTATTAGACTAATTTGATTGGTAATTATTAGACCAATTTATTCCCCAAAAAAATACTTGAGAGAGAGAACTGGAAACAGGTATAATAACTTTAGTTTAAAATTACATTTAGTGATAAGAAACAAATCATAGTCTCAAGTCATATACTCTCTACAGTATAACCTGTAAATAGATACTAAGTAACAAAATTAGAATCTTACCTTTACTAAAATGAGATTGTTCAGCTTTTCTATGCTTCTGGACATCTTTTCCATTTTTCAGTGCATCTACCTGATTAGTGATGTATATCATATCATAATTTTTTTGTTGTTATTTTGTTTATTTTTCATAATTCTTGAATATCAGGATATCTTTAATAATTCCAAGGACAGTAAGAAAACATGTATTCATTTTTATCAATGCTAAGCCCTTTAGAATCATTTCAATCCATCTTATGATTTCATTCATTCACCAAAACCTTATTATACTCATTGAATGATAGGTTAGGTGTTGGGGCAGTGGTCATAGAATGTTTCTGGTCCTTGAGAAGCTTACAGTTTAATTCTATTTAGTCATGTTGATCCATTGAGGGGAAATAGTCTTCAGCATAAACCATCTTCTGATTCTGTTGCCTCTGCCATTCACATTAGTTAATACTTTAAGATTGAAATTAGGGGGACTATTCTATGGTAGTTGGAGAAAAATGCCTTTTGAAACGTGTCCTAAAAATAACCACTGGCCCCAGTTT
The DNA here is from genome assembly GCF_902686445.1 of Sciurus carolinensis. Taxonomy (NCBI): domain Eukaryota; kingdom Metazoa; phylum Chordata; class Mammalia; order Rodentia; family Sciuridae; genus Sciurus; species Sciurus carolinensis. Next base: position 30,896,520 of record NC_062226.1, read on the forward strand.
GACAGTATTCCAGATAAAGAAAGTGAAAATGTGATCTATTAATTATGTATTTTTTAGAATTTAAATATAAACAAAAAAAAAATACCCAGTCTCTAGCATTCTGTTACAATGGCACAAAATGGTCTAAGACACCTATCTGGAATTTACCTGAAGAACTGAGGATTTTGCCTACACAAGGGACCACAGGAAAGGAGATGCTCTGAGATGTGTTTGATATTTTTAAAAGGTGGCAATTCTGAGCTGGACAGATGGGAATGAGTAAGGAAAGAAAAAGGAGAATCTTGTTTTTATCTGTGTGTATGTGTGTGTTGCTGTGTGATCTAAGATTAAATGCCATTATCCATCTTGATGTTCCAAAAAACCTAAGTCTGTAAATCTGAGAGATCACTTTCCTTTTTTCATATGGCTGATGTTCAAAAAAACCTAAGCCTGGAAATCTGAGAGATCACTTTCCTCTTTTCATATGGCTCTTATTCCTGTTTGAAAATGGATTTCAGTTCCCATGGTACTGTCCCTTTTCAGCCATCAGATTCAGCTCAGCTCAGATTCTGAACCTTTGCTAATTTTAAGAGTGTATTTTTCTGTTGCTGCTATACCATCACTATGGTAACAGTTATGGCACAGACTGAGAAGCCCTAGGAAGAATTAAACTGTGTCCTGTGGGCCAAAGAAAACATCAGATGTGTATATATGAAACAAGGGAGGATGATTGTGTTGCTTCATGCCAAATGTCCTATAGAGAGAAAAGGTTGATTTTTTTTTTCAAACTTCAGTTTCTACTTCAAATAAAGCAAATAAATTTCTTACTCTACAATGAGTTATGAAGGGAGTGATGGGGTTTTTTCACTTGCAGTAAAAAAATTCACAGTGATATAGCTACATATATTCTTTGAGAAGAATTAATCAATACATTAAGGTAGAATTTAATGAAGCAGGATTCTTTTTTTCTCATGACAGTCTCCCACCAGAGGCATCAAACATATTTGCTAAATTTAAACACTTAAAAAAGAGGTCCAGAAAAGGACAACTTTCCTTTTTTTCTTACCCCCACCAAGAAGGGGACCTAGATCTTAAGCAATTGTCAAACAGGAAATCCAGACTAGTAGATGTCCCTCCCAATCTCCTTTCTCTCCTAAGCCTTTTTAAATTTCCTACTCATAGCTTTATCTCCCTGCCTCTCTTCATTTCCTGCCACCTTCTTCTCAAAAGAATTTAAAATGACTTTTAAAACATACTATATCATGCACACTGTGGTAAATTGATTAATCCCCCACCCTCATTCATTTCCTAATCTCCACAACCCAGTGAAAGTTTGCAAATGTGATTAGATTAATGATCTCGAGAAGGGAGATTATCCTGTATTACCCAAGTAGGCCCAAAATAGTCACAATTGTCCTTGTGATGATAGAAGTAAGAAGTTGAAGTAGTGCAAGCAAAGTGTGTGAGCCAAGGAATGTGTATGGGTTCAGAAACTGGACAGAAGAGAAAAATGAACTTTCAAAGCATCCAGACCCCACAACACGACTTTGGGTTTGAGACTGATTTTGGACTTTTGACCTCCAGAACTGTAAAGTAATAAAGGTATTTTTAAGACAGTAAAATTGTGACAATTTGTTACAGTTCAAGTAGGAAACTAATACAAAGAGAATTCCTAATTAAAGGAGGTTCAAGAGATAAGACAAATAAATGTAACATATGAGTCCAGATTTGATCCTAAACTAGATTTTTTTCCTTATACTGAAAAGGACATTAGACAATTGATGAGTTTTAAATAAGGGCCACAAACTAGATTAATAGTATTGTATCAGTGTTCATTTTCTGATTTTAAGAATTGCATTGGTATAGTACAGAATATCTTTGTGTTTAGAATATAGACTAAGAAGTACTTAGAGATAAAGGGACCTCTGTCTGTAACATACTCTTGTTAAAGGGCTGGGGCCTTCTGAGAAACTGAGGCAGCATGAAGGACCCCCTTCAAACCATGATTCTTGTGATCAAGTCAGATTTCAGATATGTTGCACAGAGTGACAGTCATGAGTTTATTGAAGGGAAAAGGAAAGGGGACACTCTCAAGGGAGAGAGTGTGTTCTCTAGAAAGGAGAGGACAACATGCCTCTCCTGCACTCCAGTTTCGTTGGGGATCCCAGAGAAGTTTCCTGAGAGTCCTACCCAGATCCACCTCTTAACTTTTGGCTTATAGCAAGATGTCATCAGATTTTCAATTCCCTGCTATCATGCATAACAACTCTAGGTCAATTTGGCCCATGCTGACAAGTTCTGATTGAATTCTTAACCATAAATTCTTACAAATTTTATGGTGAGGAGGAATCGTCCTTATCTACCTGACGTTGGTAATCTGGTCTGTGAAAAGGGTCACAAAAGTTCAGGGTAACTTGTGCTCCCCTTGTTGACACTATTTCAGGCCTGCATTTCTCCTGCAGTTAAGAGGCAGTTTGCTGAGGAATGTAACATACCTTGTCCACTTAAGCCAGAAAGTGCTGCAGCTAACTTGCATCTTGTAAAGAAAGCACATGGGAGTCAGCACAGTGTGCCCAGTTTATAGAACTATTCCCTTAACATTGTGTACTGGTCCCACCACTCACATCTGTCCTACCCCTATCTATCACTCTCAAACGTTCATAGTCCCCACAAATATTAATAAAATGTATATGTAAAGATAAAGAGAACAGTGAAGAGAACAGGGTAAAGTATTACCTTTTGGAAAATTTGAGATATCATTACACCTTTTTCTTTTTTTTTTTTTTTTTTTTTTTTTTTTTTTGGGTGCTGGGGATCGAACCCAGGGCCTTGTGCTTGCAAGGCAAGCACTCTACTGACTGAGCTATCTCCCCAGCCCCTACACCTTTTTCTTTAAGTCTTTAATTTAAAAGGTTTAATTAAAAAGATATATACATTGTCGTGAGTGAACTATGCCCTTAACACAGACCAGACACAATGTCAGAATTAGATAAGAATAAACTCACAAGGTACATTACTTTCTTTTTATTTTTTCTTTTTTATTGAAGATGACCACCCCAGGGGTACTTTACCACTGAACAACATCTCCAGTCCTCTTTTATTTTTTATTTTGAGACAGGGTCTCACTAATTTGCTGAGGGTGACCTTGAATTTGCAATCCTCTTGCCTTGGCCTCCCAAGTCACTGGGCACCACTAGGCCTGGCAGTTACTTACTTTTTTTTTTTTTTTCCCCCAGTACTGGAGATTGAATCCAGAGTTTTACACATGCTAGGCAAGTATTCTACCACTGAGTTATATCCCCAGTTTTCATCTGCTTTAATTCAGCAAAAATTACTCACTTGATGTCATGACCAAGGCAATCACAAATTCTTTTATTTCATTTCTATCTTAATTACATGTGACTGTAACACTCAAGTCACATGCCATACTTTATGCAATGATATATAGGTTACACAAAGGATTAAGGTGATCACAGGATTTCAAGAGGCCTACCAACAGCAAAGGTAGAGAGCAGATACAAATGCAAAAGAGTCACAGAAAGTGGTCAGGTAAGATTACTAACCAGTCAAGGGACTTGTTCAGGGCACAGAGCTGTGAGGTTGCTGAACTTATTCTAGGCCAGGGTCTGGATGGCAGGCAATTTCAAAGTGACTGTATCAAGCAGAGCGATCAAGCTATGGACAGTTGGGGATTTGTTACCTGTTAACTTCATGATGAGTTTACCAAATGGTCTGATGACAGATTGGTATGTGCCACCATACCCCGTCTTATGATGCTCCTGCATTCATGGGTCTCAGGTGAGGGATTGTTTCATTCAGTGGTGCTCTGATATATTTGCTAAGTTCACTGACCTAGGTTCTCTCATATGGGTTTGATATGCCCATGTATCCATATGTTTTTGATTTAATTTTATTAGTTCCAGATGATAATTTTTTATTAACACAATTATGTACCAGTTTGTGTCTTATCATTGTGTTATGCAGCTGGTGGTTATTCTTTTCAATAAGTTCCGTATGTCCGATATTTAGTGGTTGTATATTTGCCCAGATAAGTTACAAATCATTCATTGCCTTCACACTTGGAGTACTGCCTTCACTACTTGGAGTAGCTCATGGCAGACTGCTGCTTTGTAAAGTGCAGTAACTCATAAATAGGCACTGCTGTCCGATGCAACATGGAGTAGCTTAGGGCAGTGCACAGCCTGCTCTTCACACAGTGCTGTAATCCAGATATCATCCGGAGGTGGAAGACATAAGGATAGGTAGAAAGAAGACATGTGGGACAAACAAGAATGGCCATGATTTTAAAACCCAGATTTGAATTCCACTTTCACATGACTTAGGGTTCAGATTAAAATTTCACCAATATATACTTTGATAATAAATACTATTAGATCAATTATCAGACCTTATCTACAGGTCCGTAAACAATCTCTCTCCTGATCTGGGTCTAAAGAAAAACAAATCTGGGAATGTTGCTGCCCACAGCAACAATCCTGCAGGAATTTATCGGAGGTGGACTGGGAATGAACTACTTCTATTATCTTTCTTTAGTGGTCTGCTTTCTTGCTTGCTTGCTTGTTTGCTAGTTTATAGAGGAAGAGAGGCTTTGCTTAGAGGAAGAGAGGCTTTGCTTAGAGGAAGAGAGGCTTGCTTAATTTTAGAGGTGCTACACTTTCAGAGAGGCTACGCTTTCAGAGGTCTACTGCTTCTTAGAGGTGTGTTGCTTCTTGGAGGTGCGGGTGCGGGGTGCAGGGTGCAGCCTGTGTCCTGCAACCTGCTACCTAGAGGTGTGTTCTTAGTCCTCCGTCCTGCGATCTTATATACACTAAGGCAGTCAATCAGCTTAGGATTAAGTAGCACGATTGGAGCATGCGCCATGGTACCAATCAAGAAAGAATGAGAAACATCTGTTGATCACGCCTTGTTAACACTAATTATGCACCACCTCTTGGCCCAACGCCAGCTGCCATCTTAGGCTACTTAAACATGTCTCTGCATGGGAATGCTTTTGCTCAACAATCCTAGATTTCTCTAGGATTTTATATTTTTAGGATCTGATTACTTCATCCATATGTTACACTCTTGATGAAACCCTCAATGCTTCCCAAATGAAGTACTATTTAAATTCACAAAATAGAATGATAAAATTCTTAAATGGGAAATGAATAGGTTTTTCACTAAAAATGAAGAAGAAAACACCCCCTAGCAAGTAATGATTGACATTTCAAGTCACCAAGACAAAGGAGAACCAAAACTACCCTCCTAGATCATGTCTGTATATTATAGATCTTAATATGTAAACATGCCATGCTATGGTGAAGCCATCATGTTTCTTTTGACTGCATTCTAGCCTGTCTCTCAGAGTCTGTGCTAAAGCAATCCATGCTTCACTTTGACCCATCCTTAAATTCCTTTATACAATGACATCAAAGACCTTTGTGGCCTGAGTTGAGGTCTACCTTCCATTGGGTACCTCCTCCCTCAGGACCCCCATTCTGGTGCTATCTCCTTTTTAATTTTATTTTTACAGACTGCATTTTCGATTCATTGTGCACAAATGGGGTACAACTTTTCATTTCTATGGTTATACACAATGTAGATTCACACCATTCATGTAATCACACATGTACCTAAGGTAATGATGTCTGTCTCAGTCCACTATCTTTCCTTCCCCCACCCCCTCAGGTGATATCTCTTTGATGACCATGAAGGGATGATAAACTTAGGCACTTACTTTGGTAAGCTTTACTGAATGCTTTCTTTTTCTTTTAACCTTTGTCTTTTGATTGTATGGCATTCTCTGCATACATCTACACTTCCAGTTTCTCCTTCCCTCTGCCAGAGGCTCCTCTACCCCTGGAAAATGTATGCTTACTTATAAAAGTTATCAAAAATAAAAGGCACTTGCTTCCTTTGACCAAAAACAAATTGGACAAAGGTGTTAGGAAGAATTCCCCAAAGGTGTGCAGCAGCCTCATTGGAAGTTCAGAACAACACAGCCCCTCCATCTCTGGGTCAGATGGGACTAAGAAAGCTGTTGGGGGTGGGGATATTTACATAGGCCTTATCCACTTATGTTCCTTGCTTCATTAAGCTGAAAGATGTTCCCTCAACCAGTTTTAGAACACACTGGCTCTGGACTAAACACACAAAAATTTCTCTTCTGTCTCGTTTTCTTTTGTCCTTTCTCTTACAGTATGTGAGAAGTTGTCTCTAATCTGATTCCCTTTTCTTCTCTCCTTACCTTTGTCCACAGTAAGAGCTCTTGTTTCTGTTTAGTCCACCTTCTAAGCCTCTGCAAATAAATCTTTGTCAATGCAGGCCTCTTCTTTGCTTTTCACTTTGATCACCCATCCAGAATTATTTTAGAACAATAGCTGGGGTGTGGGCCTACAAAGATTTTGAGTTGTTTCTTTGACATACCTTATAGATACAGCCCTAAAAGGAAATGCTCCCTTTGTCCAAAATCTGATTATTTCTGGAAAAGATATCCACCTTATGGCATTGTTTAATTGACTGAGCCACTGACCCTCCTTAAGGGTTGGCAATGACTCTTCTAAGACATATTTTGTTTTGCTCATTACACCCTCAGATAAAGGGCAGGGACTGATTCCCTTATTGTTGGACATGGCGTGATACTTTTGTCCAATAAAAAATTTAATGCCTTCATTTTCTGCTGTCTGAGGCAAGATTTTGATCTAGTACACCTCCACATCCTCTGAAAAGAATTACAAGGATTTGTGTCATTTCTATTCTTAAGGAAATACACTTGAAAAGCCCACTTGAATGAGACTGCATTTTGTAAGTATCATAAGGAACACAACTTTCTCTGCACACTCAGAGTTGTAAGGATATGCAGCTTTTTCTAGTACTCAGAGGTCTTCAGGGACACCTGGAAAAGGTCTCCCACTGGAAGAAGGTAGATTTGACAACAGCCAGGGCAACGTCATCTAATCTGGGAACAGGAAATCAAAGGGTCAAGTATTCTGGAGTCTTCACCTTTTGTGCCTTTTTACTTCTTTTTCTTTCCTTTTTCCACACCAGTGAGTCCAGAGTCTCTCATCTCATTAAGATATAGGTAATTCAACATCTATCCCTATAAATTTGCCTTCAGGAGGTATGTTAAACAATTAGAATTACTTTAAGGCAGAGAACATAAAGAAAAAGAAATTGATTTTTTTTTTTCTGTTACATGATTTGGCTCAAATATAAACTTGAAAGTGGAGAAATATAGCCCCCAAATGGGACTTCACATTTCGATACGATCTATCAATGAGATTTATTTTATAGGTACAAAGGAAAATGATCCAAAATCCTTTATGTACAGACCTTTATATCTCTTTATAAGATCCAAAATTAAGAGGAGATTAAAATGTGTTATGCTAATGTGCCCCTAAAATTTTCTTCTGGTAAAGATGATCTCATAGGAAATACATTATTGGGTCCCCCAAAGTGAACTCATAGTGAGAACCTCCATTAGGGAGCATTCTCCCCAGACTTCAACCTCCACTGCTATAGCCCTCTCACTCCCTACATACAGCCTTTTATCCTCCTCTTCCTGAGGAACCCAACCCTGCACAACAACCCAAAGTGGCACTCACATCATGCTGCTACCCACAAATCTGGAACTATTATTCCTTTCAGAGAAGAGTCAGGAAAAGATCAGGTAATAATTTTAAGTTCAAATCTCTTTTTCCATATCCAATATAGCACAGTGTAAACAAAAGTTGGAATGATTATTGAGGAGCCCAATCTATTTATTAATGAATTTCAGTCCTTGACTGATATCTCTGATTTATCTGGACCAATCTCCATGTTTTCCTTTTATCCTGCTTCACTCCTAAAGAAAAAAAAGTGTCACATCTGGGCAACTGCACAGACCTATGGAGATGAAGTCCAAACTAGTGATCAAACAAAGCCTGTAGAAACCACAGATGCCCCAAGTCCAAATCCAAATTTGGATCCCAAATCCAAATCCAAATCCAAATTTGCTTTAAAAAGCAGAGAATAATAACTTTGAAAAGTGAAATTATTGCTTGAAAGAATGCAACAATCTTATAGGTAAACCTATGAATTAGGATAAAATTTAGAGAAATAAGAAAATGTAAGTATGAAAATCCTGCTTTGTTCTAAAGCAGACTTGCTGAGACCCTAAAAAAAGTACACTATATTGATCCAAATTCTCATGAGGGACAGGTTTTACTGGGTACTTGCTTTATGGGCCAATTGACTCCAGACATTAGAAAGAATTACAAAAACAAATCATGGGGCCACAAACGCTTATGAACCAGTTCTTAGATTTGTCATTTGGAGCTTTCTACAACAGGGACAAACTGGAAGATGTGCACATGATTCAGAATAAAAGGTTGAGGGCAAGACAACAAGCCAAATTAATAGTTTTGGCTCTGGAAAGGGAATTACTTCCTTGGATAAACAGGAACTTGTTCCTTGGGGTAAGGGGGTCAGGCTCCTTTTAACAAAAAGGTTGACTGACTATAACAGGCCTAATGGTTGCCACCATTGTGGAGAGCCAGGGCTTTGGAAAAAGGATTGCTCAAATAAAGGTCCTAGCAACCAGGGTTTTGTTCCCTCTGTAAAGAAAGCAACCCTTGGAAGCAAAAATGTTCTTATCTCTGAAGGAAGGAGAGGCGGTCAGCTTCAGTATGGCTGCCCTTGCGAACCATAGATGCCCAAGTCCTCCCCATGAGACTCCCTTCAGCTAGTTGAAAATGTTACTTAAGGAGATTCAAGGAACTCTTGAAGTAGCAGGTGAGATTACTAATTTTCTCTTTGACCAGGGCTATTTTCTCTGCTTGTTGAACCTCCAGGACCCCTTTCTAATAAACTTGTGTTGTGGATGATGTTAATGAAACTTCCATGGCCAAAATATTTATAAAGACTTTAACTTGTAGATTGGAAGACTGAATTTGTACTCAAGCCTTCCTGGTACTTGCAGAATGCCCCAGTCCTTTGTTGAGAAGAGATTTCTTGGCCTCTTTGGGGTGACTAAGATATTCACCCTTTTTAGAAGCATTAATAATGGGATCAATAGAAAAGAAACTCAAAAATATACCTGAGGAGATTTTATCTCAGGTAGATCCTCAGGCTAGGATATTGAAATCGCAGGAAAGACAATCAATACTCAACCTGTCTCTCTTTCTTTAAAAGGTCCAAAAGCTTACCTTGACAAACTGAAACAGACTCCCTTTGAAATTCTTCATACTGAGAATTAAAACTCCAAATTATTTTAACCTTTTTATTCTTTTACTTTTTCTTTTTCTCTTTTTTTTTTTCCAACACTGGGGACTAACTTCCCATCTTCCTCATACTGAGAGTGAAGGTTGATTGACTGCCCCCACCTGACAGATGCCAAGAAATTAATTCTGACCAGTTCTCTGGTTAGCTAAATCTGCATATGTGGATTTCCTGCCTTTTGACCCACTTTGCCTTTGCTCCTCTTATAAAAACTTCCTGGCCCTTGAGTTCTCTGAAGATGGTAATTTGAAACAAAAAGTTTCCTCTACCTTCCTTCAAAACCAGTTTTGAATAAAACCTATTTCCCAGGCAGTTTGATTCCTGCGTGTTCATGGAGCATGAGCAATAGACCCTAGCCTTTTCCCTCTGTGTATTTCTGCACAGCGACATAATGACAATATCCTATCAAGCCAGAAGCATGTGGGGGCCTCAAGCCTCTTATCTCTAAATTCCTTAGATACGGACTCTTAGTCCCTGTCAATCACCCTGTAATAGCCCTATGTGACAGTTCAAAAGCCTAATGGAGAATATCAGCTACTCCAAGATTTGCAGATCATTCATAAAGTTTTAATTTCACTCCATCCTACGATTCCTAATCCATATACTATCCTGACTCAAGCAACAGGTGGTTTCATGTGGTTCACTGTTCTTGACCTCAAGGATGCTTTCTTTTGCATCCTGTTATACCCTGACTCACAATATCTGTTTGCTTTTGAAGAGACTGGTTCTGACAGTACGACAATCACCCAACATACTTGGATAGTGCTGCCTTGGGGTTTTAGAGAGAGCCCTCACTTCTTTGGAAATGGTAAAAAATTAAGATCTTGAACTCTGAAAAATGGATATTTATTTCAATATGTGCATGATCATTTTATTTTCAGTATCTCAAAGCTGGACAGTAACAATAATGCCATTAATGTTTTAAATTTCTAGAAGTCACAAGGTACCGAGTGTCTCCTTGAAAGACTCAGATTTCTCAACAAAAAGTATAATATTGGGGCCATATTTTAATCCAGGAGAACAAACTCTCAACCTGGATTTAAAAAGAGGCCCTTTTAAAGTTAGGACCCCTCAGACCAAGAGACAACTCAGGGCTTTCTTATGAATGGCTAGATTTTGCAGAATCTGAATCCCCAGTTTCCACCAAAGCACTGTATGAAGCCACACAGGGGCCCAATTATGAGCCCTTGGATTGGACAGGAGAAAAGCCAGAGGCTTTTCAAAACCAGAAGGTCTCTTGTCTTCCCAGCCTTGGGAATTCTAGATTTAGACAAGTCATTCACCTTAAGTGTAACCGAAAGACAAGGTGTGGCTATGAGGTTCCCACTTTAAAGCTGGGTGACATTCCACAGTCCTGTGGCCTACTTTTCTGATTAATTTGACTCCATATCATGTGGAGAGGTTGGGTGCCTCTGTGCTGCAGCTGCCACAGCACTGCTAGTAGACATTCATTAGATGTCCGAACCTCCGACCAAGTTCAAGCTATACTTGAAATTAAAGGGCATCAATGGTTAACTAGAGATGACTATCTAAATATCAGTCCCTCCTATTAGAATCTCCAGAAATCACTCCCAAGTTCTGCCAAACTCTAAATTGCTTCCCACCCCAGGGGAAGAAAATCATTTGCTTCATTTTGGAACCTATAGAGCAGATTTATTTTAGCAGACCTGATCTTAAAGATCACCTTTTAAATAACCCTGGTTATTTAAATGGTTTACAGACAGAAGCAGCTACATGAAAGAGGGAACTCAAAAAGCAGGTTATGTAATAATCAGCTTCCAGAAGGTAATTAAAGCAAAGCCACTCTCACCAAACACCTCAGCATAAAAGGTCAAAATAATTGCCCTCACTTAGACTTACAACTGAAGAAAGACTAATGAGTTAAACATATATAAGAACTCTAGATGTGCTCTCTCAGTCATCCATGCCCCTGCTGCTATATATAAAGAGAGAGAAACTGGAAAGATTCCCTAAACACCAGCCTGAAATTCTCTCCCTGAAGCAAGCGGGCTGCCTGCTCTGGTATCAGCAATACATTGCAGGGGACATCAAAAGAGCAGTTTCCCTATAGTTCAGGGAAATAAACTGCTAATCAAGGTGATAGATAATAGCACTTCAAAGTGTTTTAGAAATGGGCCTAACATACCTGACTCCAGATTTAGATATAAGTCTATCTTACTCAAAAACTAAGGGAGAAGGGATAAGCCAAAGGAGGATATGAATGAATGAAAATGGCTGATGAATAAAGGAGGGAGATCACAAAGTTTTACAATCACAGTCTGATCAATAGGAAATTATTAAAGGAATCTATGATTCATATTATTTGGGAGAAATGAATTAACCGCTATTGTAACCCATGGCTCTTGAGGGAACGGCTTCAAATCCCCTATTTGAAAGATCATAGAAGCTTCCTCCCTCTGCTTCCACTGTAACCAGAGAGAGAGGGGGAGAACCAGGCCACTACCTTTACTTACCCATGTACTTAATGACAAGGCACATTCCTTGGAGATGACTGACGACTGGACTTTACTCAAATGCCCCCCTGTGAAGGATATAACAATCTTCTATGTTATCTCACTCTTTTTCTGGATGGATAGAAGTATATCCTTTCATAAGTGACAAGGTCAAATAAGTTGCTAAGACTTTATTAAAAGAAATTATTTCAAGGTTTGAACTTCCTAGATAATTCGAAGTGACAATGGATCTTCTTTTCTCTCCAAGGTAACACAGAAGGGAGGTCTCATAAGCTTTAAGTATAACTTTTAATCTTCATACCTCTGGATGTACCCAGTCATCAGAAAAAGCTGGAAGGGCTAAAATACATATTAAAACTACTTTGGCAAAATTGTTCTGGGAAACTTCAGAGTCTTGGCTACTTCTGTTACCTATGGCTTTGTTAAGAATTAGAATTGTTCCTGAGACTTCTCTCCAACTAAGCCCTTATGAAATACTGTGTGGCAGGCCTTTCTTGGTACAGATCCACTTATGGATCCTATGATACAACAGGTGATTAAATATGTAATCGATTTAGGCCAAGTACTAAAAACCTTGGTAGAATATGGCAACAAAATTCTTCTGGTTCCTGGTAGTATAACTTACACAAGAGTAGAACCTGGGGATCATGTCTTACTTAAGACTATCCCCCAGATCAGCTTCTTCCAAGATGCAAGGGTCCTTATCAAGTTTTTTTGTTTCTTTGTTTGTTTTGATGCTGGGATTGAGTTACATTCACAGCCTTTTTCATTTTCTCATTTTGAGATGGGGTCTGGCTAAGTTGCTTAGACCCTTGCCAAATGACTGAGGCTGGTCTTGAGCTTGAGATCCTTCTGCCTCAGCCTCCCAAGCTACTGGGATTCCAGGTGTGCCCTACCATGCCTGGTCTTATTGAGTTCTTCTAAACACTTCTACAGAAGTTAAAGTTCAAAGACATGCTTCATGAATTCATGTGTCAAGGATAACACCTATTTCTCTTAAGCCTTCACAGTTCTGGGAACCAATCAAAGATCCTGTCTCTTGTTCCTGAGAGACTTTGGAAGACTTAAAGATCATTTTCTGGAAAAAAGAACAAAGACAAAAAGATTGATCATCAATGATTAAGCTAAGTCTTGGATCTTACTATTAGCATAAATACTTAAATAAATGTTCACATTTTTCTTGTTTGCAATTTAGGTATACTTTTATGTATTAGACAAATAACCCTACATTTGACTCTTTTGATTTATTTAACTGTGTGTTTTCAGTTGGGGATTATCCTCTTCTGTTTAATTGCTTATCCTACTAATACTTAATTGCATCTAAGTTAAACCCCTGTGTATAATATTCCAGGCTTATTATTACTTTCTACACTCAGGAATTCTTGTCCTCCTTTTTTCAGGAGGAACCTATCAATCTCAACCTGTACCATATGTAGGAACTTACTTCGGCCTTAGTGTTTTCATTATTCTACTATTCACCTTAATATGTATGTCCTTGGATATCCTGTCTCTATACTATAGATTTTACATATATAAAGATGCTATGCTAAGGTGAGGTCAATATATTGCTCTATAATTCCTGCCCCCTATCCTATCTCTCAGTGTCTACTCCTTGCTTTCTCTTAATAAAATCAATCTGTGCCTCATTTGACCCATCCTTAAGTTCCTTTCAGTGATGACATCAATCCTCATGGCCTGAGTGTGAGGTCTATCCTGTCCCAGTGATTATCTTCAAGAGCTATGCTGTTTTGAATCAACATCAAATGGAAACAGACCTTCTAATTATTTCACTAGAAATATGATTGCAACAAACATTTTTTGTGTGTGATCTTGGTAGCCTTTACCAAAGACTGGCAGGACTACAGAAGCTATGTGGACCAATACTTGCATTCTGCTCTTAAGATTCCTTGCAATACTGCTCTCCCCAGCAGTCTCCTCTGCTCCATCTCCATCAGCATGTAACATGGTTGCCCCCTCCCTTCTCCCTCCAGTCCCGGACATGCCAACCTGTAAAAGTAGATTGTTCTCCACCTGCCTCTGCAAGTAAAGTGAGCCCAAGAGATGAAGTCAATGAGAATACACTCTTCTATGGCAGTCTATAAAGGAAGGCTCAGAGAGTGGCACCTTGTTATCACTGCATATGTCTCTTATTTTCAACAACCAGCATCAGTCATACTTGGTGTCATTTTAGAGTCTCAAATTTGTAAGTCTAGCACTCCAGAGATTGTTTCTATCACTGCGTTCTATGGGCCATTAGAATAATCTTTTAAAAAATGGATTTTTTCAACCATTGTCATTTTTTCCCTCCATTGAGTATATATTGAATAGTTATTGTCTTATTTCTAGAAAGAAGTATGAAAAGTATAAAGTTAGGAGCCATAGTAGATTATAATCTAAGAAAAAAAAATACTTGTTTATTTTTTTGTTTGCCATGTGGTCAACATTAAATTTTATGAAGAGAAACTCTTCCCTATGTCTAACATCATTCTTGGCAAATTTTGCTTCCTGGTGGTTGATAACTATACCTGTTTCAGTATGTTCACAATTCTCCGTCATTAAATTCATTGATGTCCTAACATTTTCAGTGTGATACTATGAAAATTTGATATCTCCACTGTCACTGCATCAAAATTTAAATTTTTTGAAACCTCCCTTATGATGTGAATGTGGATAATCCAAAGCAAATCATTGCATCAAAGCCCTTGGTTCAATTCCCAGCACCAAAAAAAAAAAAAAAAAAAGGTAAATCATTTATCTTTAAAATACCTGATTTTGTAGAAGAATAAAGGAAGCAGACAAACAATGACAATTTCCAAAGGTTAATTTTTATCTGCTACTAAATGTAGTACTACAGATCATTATCTGCATCTCCTTCTACATACCTGACATACAGAGTGAAACAGAGGTGGTTATAAAATACCTAAATAATTAAAGGTCTGATTTCCAGTAACAGCGAGTGAATTGATGGATCACTCTTCTGCAAATGATTTTTATAAAATCCAAACAAAATGTAAATGCACTGAAAAGAAATCTAAATGAGGCAGTCATTGGAGGGGAGCTTACTTTTGACAAATTGTGAGATGTCCCCTTGACGTTATTCTTCAATCTCCACAGCTCCTTGAATAGAAAATTACAGTTTTATAAGCGTAAGTTGTCAGAGGGACAGGTCAGTGCTAAAAACAGCTGGAAAATTAGAAAGGAATACGAGAAGTAAGACAGTACCAGAATGAGACTCATGGTTTAAGTACAAACTCTGTCGAAATCCCTGGCTAACTGCTAAGCTCATTCCTGGACAGTATCCCAAGAGGCCAACAGAAAGCATTTGAAGATCAGAAGAGCAGAAGAGTCTTTTGGTACCAGGGATTGATCCCTGAGCCACATCCCACCCCCACTGTCTTTTTTTTTTTTTTTTTTTTTTTGAGTGTACACAGTTCAGGCAGCTCAAAGCAGAGGCCCACTTGTTTGAGGTATCAGGGGACAAAGCCTGGAACTTAAAATTTAGAGGGGGCATTGCAAGGAAACACATAGGATGAGTCCAAAATCTAAGTAGTTTCTGCTCAGATACTCAGATGATCACGAATTTTCTTAGACACAGGAAAGACATTCTGGAGACCAGGCTAAAAAAGCAGAAGCTGGGGAGTGGAAGTGAAGGGAACAAAAACTCAGAAGGGATATAAACTGCTGCAGGAGACATACAGTTTGAAATTCAAAATATGAATTTAGAAAGTGAACTACCTACTAGAACAAAAAACCCAACAGTCCTCAGAAGAAAATAATAGAATACAGAGTTGCTGCAATATTAAATCCCCAGTGTCCATTTTCAGCAAAATTTATTAATAGGCAAAGAAAAAGGGGTATAAGAAAGCTATAATGCCTACTTTAGTGTCAGACAAAGAAACTTTAAGACAAGTTTACTAGAGACAAAGATATTTCATAACAATAAAAGGTAGAATAATCAAGGCATGTGTGCCTGGTAACAGCAACAAGATATATAAAACAACTATCTATTCAAGTTCACATGGAACATTCCCAAAGACAGGCTATATTCTGGACCATTAGAAAAGTCTCACCAGATTTTTTTTTGTCTTTTTGTGGTACTGAGGATTGAACCCAGGGGTACTCTACTACAGCCATGGTCCTTTTTATTTTTTATTTCAAGACAGGGTCTCACTAAATTGCCCAGGCTTATCTCTAGCTTGTGATCCTCCTGCCTCAGCCTCCTGAGTTGCTGGGATTACAAGTATTTGCCACTGCACCTAGCCTCAACACATTTTTAAAGAAAAAAATCTTTTAGGAAAAGTTTCAGATTTCAAAAAATTAGATATAAATAGAGAAGCCCTATTAAGAAAGTTAAAAATGTATACCTAACATATAAGTTAAAGAAGAAATTACAAGAAAAAAAATTGAAAATACTCAGATCTTCAACACGATCTGTCTCATACTATTAATCAGCTTCAGGGACGCAGGGTCTGAGTGGTTTCAATAATAAGACATATTCATAAGGCTGATCTAGTTACTTCCCATGCTAAGTACCCAACCTGTCAATAGCAAGAAACTGATTCCTCAATATGGCATTATTTCCTACAGGAATCAACCAGCTAACTGGCAGCAGGTTGATTATATTGTACATCTGATATCATGGTGGGACCAACAATTTGTCCTCAAAGGATAGATACATATTCTGGGTTTGAATTTTCCTCTCTAGGGCACAGCTCTTTTGCTCCATTATTTCGTTCCATTATTGACACAATTACAGAATAACTTTTCCATTCCTTTTGACCCAGGGGGTCCCATTTGAAATCCAAGGAAGAATAACAGATGGCTTGCAACCGTGGGATTCAGGCTCCATTATTCAGAAGTGGCTAATATTATTGAATGGTGCAATGGTTTTCAGAAGGCTCAGTTATGACACCAGCTGTGAGACAATGCCATTAGAGGTCAGGATGCTGTCCTACAGAATGTAGATACTCCTTAAATCGATAGCCATGTACCATCTGCTTATGACAGAATTCAGAGGTCAAGGAGCAAGGAAATAGTCTTCTCACTGTTACACCAAGCAACTTACTTAAGGAATTTCCTCTTCCTAGTCCCTCAGACTTGCACTTAGTGGATTTAAGAACTATACCCTTAAAAGAGGAATACTTCCACCAGAGACTTCACAGTCTTTTGAATTGGAAACTGAGACGCAAATAAAGGAGTTACTCTCAGGCTCTTCATAATTTATTTCAATACCAATGGAAATTGGGTTGCTGCTAACAATCAGGTCAAAGAAGACTATATCTAAAACCCAGGAATTCATTGACAAATCCACGTGAGTACTTACATATTCAATGGTCCTGATGAGTGGAGAACTATAGCAACTCAAAAAAAAAAGTGAACACTGAGGAATCAAATCCTGTAGAACTAACAATTTGGGTCACTCTGGAAAGAACCTTATTACAGTGAAGTGCTGTCTGAGAGAAAGGGAACATGCGATGAGTAGTGGAAAAAAAAGACTCTAGGATTCTAAACCTAAAACTCATGGCCAACTATAGAAACAGGGATCCTAAAAATGATGTTTCATATTAATTAATTAATTATCTGCATCCCCAGTCCTTTTTCCTCCTGACCTTGTAGGAAGAGTAACAACCATGATTCACATTTTATGTTTCAGGTAGGAGTATGTCCAAGTTAAATTACCCAATTATGATATGATACCCAATGACACTTCTCTTGTGTCCCTGCTGATGTTTTCAATTTTCATATGAACAAAGAACAAGAAAGGCTGAAGAGGCAAGTGTTACTGGATATTTCCTTTCTGTGCCTCGTGATCATCCAACTTGCTTTGTGACCCGGGAATTCTGTCCCTGTGGACTGCATCATGGACTTCCTTGCCTCTGGCTTCTGGTTGGGTTCAGTCAATGGGAGAGTTATTTTTTCTAGTTCTTAATTTTATGGGTCACTATAGATTCACTGCCTCATTTATTAAAGGTGACAGGTCCCATAGTATGACCACCTCTTTACAATTATTCTTTTGTGGTTCTAATAACTAGTCCCTACTTTACCCTTCAGGCCTAACATTAGTAAAAATTTCTTGCTGTTCTGATTCCTATGCTGTATGTTATCTACTATGTTGGGATGGTCAAGTACCCATGCATAGGTAATTTTCCTTAACTGCCCAACCATTGGATATAGATATTTTTAATTAAAATCTTCTTAATTTCCCTGTTAAACTGTGCTATTTCTGGTTGGAGCTAGCCTGACAAAACACCTTATTTGCATGAATGTTAAAGTGATTACTAAAATAACGATTATAGTCTAACCCCTTATTTTATTATTCTTTGTTGTTCTTTCTATTTTTATTTTGCTTTCAGAGGCAGTGCAGTATGTTGATTCAGATAATGAACTCTAGAACCCAACTTTGTGTGTTCAAATTCTGGTTCTACCTCTTTCCAGCAGTTTGACTTTAGGTAAATTACTTAGCTTACTTATCTTATGGGGTTATTATAGTGGTTAAAAGTTATTATATTGAAATCCAGGTGCAGTGCCATGTGCTTGTAATTCCAGCTGCAGCAGGGCTCATTTTAAATTAGAAACTCCAAATTGTTTTTTCTTCTCCATTTCCTGGTCAAGCTATTTTCTCCATCCCAGTTTCCATCATCCCAGCAAACTGTCATGTCATGCTGCGATTGGAAGATAGGACAGCTCTACCCCAAAGTCCTGGCACCAACAAAGGTTGGGAAAACTGAACTTGTAACTCAGCCCGTGGTTAGCACAACCTAGCTGAAGTTACGCTGTATATTTTCTGGCTTTTTGTTCCTATATATCATAAAAATTCTGTAGAATGGGGAAGGCAGATTGGTTGCCTTCCCAATTTTGATCCAACTGTGATTAAATTCATTTTTCTTTTTTATGTCATTTTCTCTTACTTCTTATATTGAAATCCAGTTACTTGGGACCTCAACACCCTCTGGCCCCAGGTTCTGATAACACAGTCATTGGTAAGCTGAAACAGAAGGATCGAAAGTTTGAGGTCAACCTGGTTAACATAGTAGCACCCTGGTTACAAAATTAAAAAAAAAAAAAAAAGTTCTTATATTGAAAACATTTAGAGTAACATTAGCCATCAAAAATTATGGGTAAGTGATTTTATCATTCAAAATATTTATTAACAACTGATAAATTATGTATTTATTTGTTTATCATTTGTAATTCAATCAGATTTAGCTCTCTAAAGGCAAAGACTTGATTTTGTTCACTGATGAATCTCTGGTGTCTACAACAGCATTTTTCAATAGAACTTTCTATGATGATGGAAATGTTCTATATCTGCACTAATATAATAGTCATGAACCACAGGTAGGTAATGAGCATTTACAATGTGGATAGCACAACCCAGGAAGTGACTTTTAAATTTCATTTTGTTTTAATTAATCTAAAGTTAAATAGTTATATGTGGATAGTGCTACCAGATTGGACAACACAGACATTGCCTGGCACAACATAATAGATACTCAGTAAATTTTTGTTAAACGGGGAATAAACATCCACCACGTATTATTTGCTAGACATTTTGCCAGGTCTAGAGATAAGTATATACATTATTTCATGTAAACCTCTCAAATTATAAAGGAAACATCTCTGTTATCTAGATGAGAACATTGAGGCACAAAGGACTCATTTGTCACAACTCATTTGTCACAACATTTGTAAATAGATTGGAAGCCAGCAATGGGCCATTGACAGTGATCTGAATTAGACTCAAGTTTGTCACAATCCTTTGATTTCAGAGTATAGGACTGCTAGTCTTTCTTCCAGGAGATGGGAATATATTCCCAACCTCCTTTCCTGTACTGGACACAGCTGTCATACTGTCCAGCCATGTATAGGCTTTCCCACATTCCTAAAGATAAAATCTTTAAGTGCAGGATTCATATCTGATTCCTATCTCATTCTCCCATATAATGTTGACACTGTTAAGAGTAATTATTTTATTGGTGCATAATAATTATAGAAAATGGTGGATTTCATTGTGATATATTCATATATGCACATAACATACTTTGATCAATTACGTTCCTTAATACCAGTATAATTCTTCAATAAATGTTGGTTGAAAGAATAGAGGCCAAGAGATGCTTGGGTGGATGGATGTAAGCAACAAAAGGAATTTAGCATTTAGTATCAACTATCATACACAAGAAGAAATCATATGGAGATTTGCTGGCTCTAAAGTTTCCCCTATTGACTACTGAACAGTTCGTTTAAAGCAAGTTTTAGTAAACCCTGTAGAAAAAGCTTTAGGTTTTGTGCTTTATAGGTCTTTGCCTCAACCATGTGTCATTTTGGTGTGATAACATAGACAACATGTAAATGATTAGACATGCTCCAATACAACTTTATGATCACCAAAGCTCGAATTTTTTATAATTCTCACATCTCGAAATATTCTTTTAATTTGCTAAGCCCTGGTCTAGACAGGCAAACTAACCTAGAATTAGTAGCAATGAGAAAAACAATAAAATTGTGGTGAAAACTGGCAAGAAGGGAAAGGCAGGGTAATATGAAGGTGGCTGTTACTTTTCTTTCGACGTATATATATTTTTTCCCTCTTCAGGTAACTTCACATATTTTTCCTGTGTTGCTCTTTAAGGATTGTTCTCAGTGTGCATATTTTCTCATATCTCCACTGTTCTCTCAGGATCATATGTTTTAAATAGAAGGATTTTGGAAGAATGAAAACCATTCAGAATTCAAAGTAATTACTTTCTAATAAAGCGCTTACACTCACTGAGAGATGTTTCATTAATGTGAAGCAATCTCTGTCCCCATTTGATAAAATACAATGCTGGTTTCTAGTCCCATTCACAAAAGGGACATATGGCTTCCCGTTCCCTGGACTTGGGGCGACCCCTGCTTTTCCCTCACTGCCCATCAGTTGGCGCCTTTTGCCGTTCTTTTTTTTTTTTTTTTTCCCAAGCCAGCTTTGGGGGCTGCAGTCGCTCCGCAGCTCGCAGGTCACATGGCCTTCCCGAGCTAGGGGAGCCCTGCGCCGGAGCTGCGCGGCGGGAGGAGGTGAGGCTTCAGCGGCGTACCCAACACGCGCCGCTCCGGCTGCTCGCACCTCGGAGTCCGGGGATGGCGCCTCCACCGGAATCAGCCAGCCACCCGGCCTGGAAGACGCTATAGGCGGCCTCGGTGTGCGCCCGGGACGGAGCTGACCGCCTCTACCGGGTAGGTTTGCGCGGCGCACGGTCTGCCCAGCCTTTTGGCACGGTGGTGGGAGCACCCATTCCGGAGGCACGCCGCAGGAAGGGGACGGGATCAGGGGTGGCTGCAGCGGGCCCACGGGGGTATGGTGCTGCCTGGAAAAGCCTGCACCCCGACCGTGCGCCCCGGGCACCCTGGCTTCGCTGCGGCCCTGCTCGCGCTGCGGGCCGATTGCTGCCGGAGGACCACAGGGACCGCTGAAGGGCGTCGCCGCGCGGCCCGGCGGTCGTCAGCTCAGGGAGGAAAGCACCTCTTCACCCCTCGCCCGCGCCCGCTGTGTTGCGGCTTGGATCAAAGGACCCGAGCTGGGCGCGTACAAGCCTGGTCAAGACCGCTACCGAGCCCAGCCCGACGCAGCGTCTAAGGGCTGGTCGCTTAATGGCCGCCCCCGGGCAGCTGAGCCTCGTCGCGCGTCCGCCCCTCCGGCCGCCGGCTGCGCCTCGAGCGCTGCTGCAGCGTGGGGTTTCTCGCAGCTCGGCAGCCGGGCGAAGGTGATCAGGCAGAGGAGGGCGCCCTCCCAGCTCGCGGAAAACACCCGCAGAAAGAAACCAGCAAAGCGATGGATATGCTCAGCCTCGGCCTTTGGGAAGGAAAACTGAGGCCTGAGCATAGGGGAACTGCCCAAGGTTGGCGCCAGACCCTAGATCCCGGACCCTGATCTCCCGACCGCATTCTTTTCCCAAGAACGATAGTTAGGACATTCTGGGCATTTCTCGCCCTCCCTCTGGCCGCTGAGCTCTGGTGTCACCAGTGCCGCACTGCGCTCTCAGTGTCTTGGGGCACGAGCTCCTGCAGGGTCGGTGTGACCCAAGCATCTCCTGCTCGCCACACGCTCTCCCCGCGCGTCCGCAGGGCGGCTCCAATGATGATCTCACTATGCGGACCATTAGCAAAACCTGCAGGTGTGTGTGCATTTGTGTACGCGTGTGTGTTTACCTCAAGAAAACTAGACCTTGTCAGGGCAAATAGTTGTTTTAGGGGCAATTCTTTTTCTAGAGGGCATGCACCAGGTACTTTATGCTGTGAGAAGAGAAAACTATGCGTGCCTAACACAGAATTATTACAATTTCTCTAAAAGATAAACTTTCTACAGAATATTTAGGAAACAAGCATGTTAAAGAGATGATAAAGGTTACTTAACACTTCACTTCTAGCTTGTTGAGATTTTATGGGTATCTTCTTAAAATTTTCTCTACTACATGCACTTGAAGTTTTGAATCCTTAACATGGACATCCCCCCAAAAAATACGGTTTCTTGTTTTAATTTGCTTGTTGTTGATTACCCATACGAATCAACTGTTCCTCTGAATATTAGTCTTCTGCGTTTCTGTGATTGAATTGACTGTTAATTCCTTTGCCCGTTTTTCAGTTGAACTCTTTCTCTTCTTTATTTTTATTTTTTTCCACTCTTCTCAGTACTGGGGATTGAACCAGGGCCTCCCACATGTTAGGCAAGCATTTTGCCACTCTGCTACATCCCCCATTCTGAATTTTAAGCATTCTTTATATACTACACAAAAAGTAGTGATTATCTGTCATATATGTTGCCATCAAACTGAGCATTTCCTGTTAGATTTTGAGTTTTAATTCCAGATGATTTTTAGAATACTTCCATCAATTTTTAAATTGTGATGGTGATTACATGGGTGTATAAATTTGATAAGTGTCATTGAATTATAAAATTAAAAGGTACATTTTTTGTTTGTAAAGTGTATCTCAAAGTTTTTTTTTTTTCCTTAAAGCCAGAAGAGTGAATCTGCCTAATAGGTATTAAAACTTATTTTAAAGCTTCAGTAATTAAGCTGGCATGATTCTGGCACCAAAATACACAGAGAGATGCAAAAGTCTACACACATGCAAACATACAATCATTCAATATATCATAACTGTACTAAACCATTTCAATTAAGGATAAAAATATGGATTTAGGCTCCCTGGCTCTCATGTTCACCATACCAGTGCCTGGCATAGGACTCAAGTGTTAGTGAATCAAATGCTTAGTAATGATCATAAAAGTTTTATGTTCATTGCAGAAGTATGGAAAGCAAACAGGAAACCTCCATCTCCCACACCCTTCATCTCTCCTTCACCAAGTGATACTCCACATTTAAAAAGCAAAGTGTTCAGAGTATGTACATTTTTCTGCAGTTGCCTTGACAGTTTGCATTTTCTTTTAGAAATTGTCTTAGTCTGTTTGGGCTGCTCTAACAGATTACCACAGTCCAAGCCCCTTAAACAACAGAAATTTCTCACAGTTCTGGAGGCTGAACATTTTCAGGTCAGGGTGCCCTCTTCCTGGTTAGAAACTGCAGGGCAGGATTCTCATTCTGTCCTGACTTGAGGTGAAGAGAGCAGGAAAGCAAGCTTTCTATTATCTCTTATTACAAGGGCACTAAACCTATTGTGAGGGCTCAGGACCTAATTACCTTCCAAAGATCTGATCTGGATCTTGGAATACCATCACATTTGGAAATAATATAGAGTTTTAACATGAATTTTGTACAGATACAGAAATTCATTCCATAGTAGAGACCTAGCTAGCACTTCTTTTATTTTAGCCTATTTAACCCCCGCCCCAGACTTTTTAATGTCTTCCTAGCATACTCTTGTGATTATCTAAAAATCTTTTTCCCCATTCTTAGACATTTTGTTGACCTGAAATTAATTTTCCCCCTTCCTTGCTACATTTTTCTCCCTCCTTTGATTTATTCTTTCCTTCCATTTTTCCTTCTTTCCTCCCTCCGTTCCTCTCCTCCTCTTTCTCCTTTTTTCTTTGTAAAACCAAACTTAAATGAAAATTCCTTATCCATTTTTGGTACGATGTGTTGGCATTTCTGTCAGTTATATTCTTAGAAGTAGAATTGCTATGTCAAAGATGGAGAACATATAACATGTTTATAAATACTGTCCCAATGTTACCTCTAAAAATTTTACCATTTTATAGGCAAATGCCCATTTGTTGATCTACATCATTCCCTCTTTAATTGAGTTATAATTATATTATGTTCAATATAGATATTAATTTGGAGAAAGGTACCTCTTTCAATTACTAGTCTTTGGTAAAATGTTTTTTATTAATGACATTTTAAATGTCCTTTAGTAGAATTTGTAGTATGTGTGTATATTCTCTATATTTCTTAAATTTATTCCTAGGTGTTTTAGTTGGGTTTTTATTTTTCCATTTTGATTGAGACCTTATATTCCATTAATTAATTTTTATTGATCACATGAAAGCATTTAAGTATATTATACACATATACATATCTATAGTGTAAGTATATAATCAGAGGTAATCAGAGTTATAAGGTATATATAAATGCATATATTTTGTATGTTATTTTTTATGTTAATTATATTGCCTACCACATTCCAAAATCCTTGGCCATTTTTAATTGTTTTTCAGCCGATTTTCTTATGCTTCCAATCTGTGCAGAGGCAGTAGTATATATGGGTTGAGAATATGGGTTTGGGAACCAGTCTGCCTGGGTTCCAAACTTAAAAGCTTGGTTAACCTCAGGTACAAGTTAATTGTGCTTTAGTCTTTTCAGCTATAAAATAGGGTTGATGACTTCTCATGGTCTTTTTCTGAGGATCCATGAGTTGCTAAGAATAGTGCCTGGCACGTAAATGCTCATCAATATTTACTAGTAAGTTGGTCTCTGCCCATTATGTGATCAGACTTTTTAATACTCTGTTTTATAACTGAAAAATCAAGGCCCATAGAGGTTTTCACATGGCCTTTTATTTACTCAACAGTCGTTAAGCTTTATCTACGTATAGACTGCTACGCTGAGTCCATAAGGGGTATCAAAGATATATCAGTCTGAATCCACTAAAAAGGGATTTAGAAGTCCAACTGGGGCATAAGTGAAGGTCCATAAATAAAAATGATGGAGGCACTAGGCATCCTGAATAACACATGGGCTTTAAATTTGACCCGTGTTTGAATTTCCTGCTTTTGATTTACTAGCATTTATTTCTGTTCGCAGCTAAATGGGATTAATTGCATTGCTAGTTGAAAGGTGCTGTTTTAGTCAGAAGAAAGAGTAAAGGGTCTCACACAACCCTGGGATATATTGTAGGGAATTAATAAGTGGTAGCGATAAATAGGTACAATCAGCCCTCTGTAGCTCAGGTTCCACATCTGTGTGTTCAACCAATTGTGAATTAAAAATAATTCAAAAAAAGAAATCCATCTGTACTAAACATGTACAGACTTATTTTTCTTGTCATTCCCTAGACATTATAGTACAACTATGCCTTAAATACAATTTTCATTGTATTAGGTATTATATAAATTACTTTTATTTTTTTATTTTTTGGTATCAGGGATTGAACCCAGGAGCACTCAACCACTGAGCCATATCCCCAGCCTTTTTATGTTTTATTTTGAAACTGGGTCTTGCTGTGTTACTTAGGGCCTCACTAAGTTGCTGAGGCTGGCTTTGAACTTGACATCCTTCTGGCCCACCCACCATAGGCACTGAGAATATAGGTGTGCACCACCATGCCCAGCTTATAAATGATAAATGATTTTAAGTACACAGGAGGATATGCAGTAGGTTCAATGCAAATATTATGCCTTGTTAGATAAGAGCCCTGAGCACCTGCAGGGTTGGGATTGGTGGAGAGTGTTCCTGGAACTTCAATATTTCAACAATAGTGCATTCTAAAATAGGAAGTAACAATTGAATGTCATGGGAAAAAACATAGAAAGAATCCCAATATGTATAAAAGAGTTTACTTCTGGTTAGAGGAAATTATTCTTAGCTTGTGGAAGAGGTACCTTTTGATCTGATTTTGACAATTGTGTTAGCATTTTCTGGAGAAGGAATGCAGCTGGAAAGATAGAACTGGCTTGTGAAGAATCTTGGCAAAGACTTCAGACTTTATTCCGTAGTCACCGAAGAATCATTGAATGGTTTTCCAGAAAAGAGTGCCGTGTTCTGACCTGTACTTCAAAGGATGAGGTGGACACCGATAATGTAAAATATTGCCATGATTTGCACAGTGTCTCATGCCTGACATAGGGCTTTTGTAACCTGTGTCTTTTTCATCTAAACAATACCTAATAAATTAGATAATTTTCAATTTTACTATTTTGCAAAGAGACAAAATAGGACCAGGGTGAGGAATGACTTATTTCTACAAACTGATCTCATTAATGAGCGTTGGGGCCTTGATTGGACCCAGATCTTTTAATTTCAAATCTGTCACTCGTGCTGGAGTTCGGAAGTCCACTTAGGAGCCTATTGCAATCAGCTGACCTGGAAGTGATGAGGGTGATGAGGGTGTGTAGTGAGGAAGGCATGACAATGGACAGGGAAGGAGAAAAGAGAGGCATAGTAAGAGACCATGGAGGTGGCACTGGAAAGTGACTGGATGGAGGGAGAAGTCAGAACCTGGTGTCATTCAGGAAGGAGCAGACTTGAGAAATGTGGCTAGTCCTCAAGTGCTCATCTCCTGATTCCTAGCCTGGTGTTCTGCTGCTCATACCTTGAGTTTAATTTTCAGAAACTGCACAAAAACCTACCTGTCAATGACGTTCCATTTATTCATGCCAGCCCTAGTTCATGTTTATTAGTATCTTTCTTCTTTGCTGTCTTTCCTGGGTCCTATACCTAGCATGGTAACAGGCAGAATCCAGTTTGGGGAGTGATTGGGTTTCAAGGTTCACTTGCAAGGCACAGATAAGAACTCAGTAAATATTGTTCCATTAAATTGAGAGTGTAATGATTGTTACCAGGCCAACTCACAGGTGCGGATCAGTTTACAGTGTTACTGGGCTGTGGGCCTGAGCAGGTGACACAGTGGGTGACTCTAGAATTCTAGGAAAAGGATCGAATTATCTTGTGTGGTCCAAGGTAGGTGTGCTAGATTGCATTTTTTATTCAAAGGAGAAGTGCATTTCTTCAATCTTTGACTTCAGGCTTTGGGTACCCTCTTCCTATAGGAAAATTCCATATCCTGCTCTGCTGAGCTCAAGTTATTATGTAACTTGATCTGGTCAGTGAAATGTGGGTGGAAATGATGGTGTCACTTTTGAACAGCAGCGTGAGAGCTAGATTGTGGTTCACTATTTCTCTTTTCTCTCAGCCACAAAATAGTATTCAAAAATAAGGCTGTTTACCTCTCTGGGTTCTGGAGTATAGAAACATGGAACAGAGGCACAGACAAGTAACATGACCAGGGAATAAACCTTAGTCATTAAAAAAATAGAGGTGGGGGGAGAAGAAAAGAAAAAACTAATATATTATGTAGGGGTTGTAGAAATTGAAAAACAGAGTATTTCCCCTTTATGGTTATATCAATATGAATAGGTAAATCTAATTACACAGTTTGTTTCCAAAATGGTATTGTTCTCTTGGTTTTTTGGCTCATATACACCTAAAAAAACTTTCAGAGTAATTAAAAAGTACTCCAGAATCTTTTTATTTAAAATTTAACAATAAGAGAAGAAATGCATTTTATCATGATTTCTTGATTATTTTTCCTGTAGCATATTTATAATAAAATATATTTATTGCTTCTTTCTTATATATACGTGAACTGTTTTCCCTTGTCACATTAAAATACAAAACAAACCAAAACAAAACACCTTAGCTCTTATAAAGCACTGAGATTTGGAGATCATTACTAAAGCCTGTTCTGATGCATACAGTGTAGAATAATGGCAGGCCTGGCTGGGTCTTATGCCTTGTCAGCACTCTAGAAATTTCTGTAGATAGATTGATAGATCCCTTACTTTCTCCTGAGGGTCTAACAGTTGGCCTGCTTTTTCTTTCTGTGGAATCTTCACAACCCCCCTCCCCAGCTCTGTGGGAGAAGTGAATTTCCCTGCCCCTTGGCTTGGGCCAGTGGGTGGTGAATGGGCTTGATCTGTAGCACACCCACACAAGGATGTAACTGTACCTGCATGTTTTGACTCAGCCTCTTGTGCAGCTTCTGTTCAACATAAGATCACTCCCTAGGTAACTGTTCCCTCTGCAGGTTGATCTGGAAGGAGAGACACGACCGATGATCTGCTTGCAACCTACATTCTAGACCTGAGTCCAGCTGGGCCACAGCTATCCACAGACCTGTGTACAAGAAATGCATGTTGTTATTGTAAGTTATGAAGGTCTGGGGCCATTCATCACCCTAGCAAGAGCTGATCACTGCATGCAGGCAGGGATTCAACTGAATCCCTCACCTTCCCTGTCATCAATGAACCTGCTGTCTTGTAACCTTATTTGTTAAGGAACTTTGTACAATATTAATGATTTTATTGTCCCTAGGAAAGAAAATCACCTGGGATTAAAGGTCCTCTTTATGTCTATTCTTAGTGCTCCTATTCTGGCCCACCTACCTTATCATAGTAAGTGATACTGCTTACTGTGTGCCTGGCATTTTCCAAGCTTCCTGCCTTATCTTGTTGACTTTGTTTAGTTCCTCCCCTATATGGGTCCAGCTCCCTTGAGTTATAGCAAGGAAAAGGACAGAAGTGTTAGCAGGAAGTCACCTGAATGCCCCTACTCCCAGGGCTATTATACTAGGAGCATGAGCTTAGCCCTATTCCAATATTTGCATCCACTAAGTATGATATGGGCTGATGAGGCCATGTGAATGTGGAATCCCATGTAAGACCTAAGGAAATCAAAGGCAGAAACAAATAGTCTGCAGTATCTTGGAAGTTCATAATTTTCCTCTTTGAGTACTATCTAAGTCTCTTACTAGTAGTAGAGTAATGTATCTCACCTCTGGGGTCACCCAGCATAATCTGCTTCTGTCCCTAGAATTTCACTAGATTTATCTTTTTACGTCCTTGAATTATTATTCCATTGAACTGTTCAGAGAGGTTTGGTATTCTACACAACCATAGAGGGATGGCCAGGCTAACTACTGCAATAAACAAGTCCAAAAATCATTTGTGGCTAGACACAATGGTTGATGTATTGCTCACAGCAGAGACCACTCTAGGTTGGGATGTGATCTTTGGGAGCTGTTCCAGGCAGTCATTCAAGGATACAGGCTCTTGCTATAAGTGGCTCCATCCTTCTCTATTTCTGGCTGGCAGAGTGGAAAAGAGAAGTGGAGAGGGGACACATCTCTTTATCGCCTGGCCCAGAAGTCACACCTTTAAGCTTGCCCACACGTCCTGGCAAACCCTAGTCATATGACCCCACCGGGGAGGAGACAGGCTAGGTTTGTGTGTGCTCGAGAAGGGGAGAACACGGATGTGGAGCAGACCACTACCACAATGTTGCATGGAGCCTGGACAACCTGTTCTTCACAAAAATTAACTGACCATTTTCTTCCAAATGTGTACAAACTTTATCATGCTTCTGAAGCAAGAGGTTTATATTTGGTACCATGGAAACCATTTAGATTTGCATTGACCTCACTGGTTTTTACTGGCTTTGTCCTTCTGTTTCTATTGTTTGGTGCAAATCTATTTTCTGTCAGAACATTCGTCCTACTTTCTCCTAAAATATTACTTGAGTTTGAAAACAGATTCATTTTAATGGCATTTTCAATATGCCCACAATACTTGCTCTCACCGGTTTCCATGATAGTTCTATAAAAATAAGAGAACAATCAGGACTAAATGAATATGTATGAGATGATATGGGTGCATGAGATTAGAGAAAAATGAATACAATATGATATTAAATTAACAAGACATTTTAGGGAATCCCAAGTATTATTTTTCTTGTTTGGGATGTGCAGGCAAGACAAGAGTTTATACCAAGCCTAGTTTTTTGGTGTCCCTTTTAAGAACCCATGTCTATATAGTTGGAGAATCGACATAAGGATTTTAACAGTCTAGCTGGTGATTTTTTTGACACTGTAAATCTAACTGAGCATCTTTATGCTTGGGGACTTGAATGTACCAAGATCTTGATACTTATAGAACTAAGATAGTATCCCAGAGATCACTAACAGGTATAACTAAAGATGAGTTCACTACAGAACATAAAGCCTCTGGTAGTTATACAGCCTCCAGCTAGAACTTCTAGTTTGATATGTGCTGGGTTTGGTTCTCAGAACTTTTTTTTAAAACCACTCTTTACTTTCTCTCCTTAGGTTTGACTTGCTTTGATTCTGGCCTGAGTTCCAGGATGCTTTGTTCTTGGGATCAGACATGACCAAAAGTTGACCTCATGAGTACATCAACCTCTTCAG
Organism: Sciurus carolinensis; assembly: GCF_902686445.1. NCBI lineage: Eukaryota > Metazoa > Chordata > Mammalia > Rodentia > Sciuridae > Sciurus > Sciurus carolinensis. The sequence goes on from NC_062226.1 coordinate 30,926,645, forward strand.
CTGCCATGCTCCTCCGGAGGCTGCGGCGACTCTCCTGGGGCAGCACTGCTGTCCAACTCTTCATCCTAACGGTGGTGACGTTTGGCCTGCTGGCCCCCTTGGCCTGTCACCGGCTTCTGCACTCTTACTTCTATCTGCGCCATTGGCATCTGAACCAAATGAGCCAAGAGTTCCTGCAGCAAAGCTTGAAGGAAGGGGAGGCCGCCCTTCATTACTTTGAGGAGCTGCCCTCTGCCAATGGCTCAGTGCCCATTGTCTGGCAGGCCACTCCTCGGCCCTGGCTGGTGATCACTATCATCACTGTGGACAGGCAGCCAGGCTTCCACTATGTCCTGCAGGTGGTATCCCAGTTCCACCGGCTTCTGCAGCAGTGCGGCCCCCAGTGCGAGGGGCACCAGCTCTTCCTGTGCAACGTGGAGCGCAGCGTGAGCCATTTTGATGCCAAGCTGCTCTCCAAGTACGTCCCCGTGGCCAACCGCTATGAGGGCACTGAGGATGATTACGGTGACGACCCTTCGACCAACTCCTTTGAGAAAGAGAAACAGGACTATGTCTATTGCCTGGAGTCATCACTGCAGACCTACAACCCAGACTACGTGCTGATGGTGGAAGATGATGCTGTTCCGGAGGAGCAGATCTTCCCAGTCTTAGAGCATTTGCTACGGGCTCGCTTCTCCGAGCCACATCTCCAAGATGCCCTGTATCTAAAGCTGTATCATCCCGAGAGACTTCAGAACTACATCAACCCAGAGCCCATGCGGATCCTGGAGTGGGTCGGCGTGGGCATGTTGCTGGGGCCTTTGCTCACCTGGATATACATGAGGTTTGCCAGCCGTCCAGGCTTCAGCTGGCCTGTCATGCTCTTCTTCTCCCTGTATAGCATGGGGCTGGTTGAACTCGTGGGCCGGCACTACTTCCTGGAACTGCGGCGCCTGAGTCCTTCCTTGTACAGTGTGGTTCCTGCTTCTCAGTGTTGCACCCCAGCCATGCTCTTCCCTGCCCCTGCAGCCCGCCGGACCCTCACCTACCTGTCCCAGGTATACTGCCACAAGGGCTTTGGCAAGGACATGGCACTGTACTCACTGTTGAGGGCCAAGGGAGAGCGGGCCTATGTGGTGGAGCCCAACCTGGTGAAACACATTGGGCTCTTCTCCAGCCTCCGGTACAACTTTCATCCCAGTCTGCTCTAGAGTGCCAAGAAACGCCTTTCTGAAGTTGGCCACTTCCTGGAAATTCAAATATTGAGCTCTTTATTCAGACATGGTTGCTTGCAAATATTTCATTGTTTAATGTTGCTAGGAGTAAAGGCACTGGGACGGTTGAGGGACACACCCAAGTCAAGAGCCTTGGCTTTGGTAGCCCCTGGCAGGAGTAGCAGTTTGCCACAGGTCTGGACCTCTCTCCCTCCACACAGCCACACTGCCTCATGCAGTAGGTCCCACCCAACGAGGGTACATTTAAATACCAGTTATATTCTTCTGTTGTTTGTAAGCTCTTCTTTGTGATAGAGCTTGTGACTGCCAAAAATCTTGTACACAACTGTTTTAGGATTTTAAGGGTAGAATCTGGTGAAAGGTGAGATCTTTCTGACAAGTTTCCTTCTCATTGGTTTTGAGAATGAGTGTATGTTTAGAATACATGCCTAAAGAGGCAGGACCATGTTGATATATTCCATTTGTTTCCTTGACCTGGTGTAATAAAAACTGATAAAATATATACAGTCTCTGGCATCTTGTAGGCAGATGATGTGGCATTTTCTTTTCTCATCAATCTGTCGTACACTGATAATTGATATTATTAGTGAGAAATTTAAGGCATAGCCAGATCTGTAAGAGCTCTCTGAATCGTCAAAATCCAATTACTTCTGTTCAATTGTAACTTAATATTAATTTTTTTTGGTCATATTCTGACTCTTTGGCAATTGGACATTTCAGAAGGATCCAGAATGGGTGAACTCTATACTAGTAGCAATCCTCTTCCCTAACTTTTGGACCTAACAGTTCAACCACATTTCTTTTTCTTCTGGTATGTGATGTTGTAGAAGAGAAGACATGGACCATATCTCTTCCATGCCCTTGGGCAAGTCATCTGACCCCTCTAGGTCTCCTTCACATGTAAAATGAGGACAGTAGGACCTACCTTTTAAAGTACACTTGAGGATTAAATAGCAAAATGGATATGAGACACAAGCAAATGCTTAGCCTATAAAGGACATGTGGTAGACTTTTTCACTGTTGTAATTAGCTGTTTTAGTCAGCTTTGTATAGCTGTGACCAAATGACATGACAAGTTTAAAAAAAAAAAAAAAAAAGTAGAGGAGGAAAGAGGAGGAAAAGTTTATTTGGGCTCATGGTTTCAGAAGTCTCAGTCCATAGACAGTGCTGACTCCATAGCTCTGGGCCTGAGAGATGGAGGACATGGTGGAAGAAAGCAGCTCAACACATGGCAACAGAAAGCAGAAAGGAGCTTGGCTCACAAGGGACAGAATATGTACCCTAAAGTCATGCCCCCTCCCTCCCCTGTAACCTACCCTCCTCCAGCCACACCCCTCCTGCTTACAGTTAATGCTCAATTAATCTAAATTAGGATTAATCCACTGATGAGGTCACACCTCTCATAATCTAACCATTTCACCTCTGAAAATTCTTGCATTGTCTCACACATAAGTTTTTGGAGGATACCAGAGCTTAAAAAGTTTGGTAGTTTTACATAAGCACATAAAATGCAAGTATGTTTTGGATAAAGATGCTAGTGATGATGTTTAAAGTGTAACATGGGACATGGGGCCGGAACCTGCAGAGCATCTGGTCCAGAGCAAACACTGTTAGAAGAGAGGCTGACTTCACTGTGGTTTCTGAAGATTATACAACTCAGCTTTCAAGCAGTCCTACTTCTGACTAAGCCACAATAAGAACTGTTCATTCAAACTGGAAATGAACTGAGATTCCTGTTGAACCTATTCCCAGACTAACACTTGAAAATTACTCTTCTCAAAAGTTAGAAACACATGTCCTTTGAAAATACTTCGTAAACTAGTAGCCAGGAAGTTCCTTTTAAAAATGGAGGATTAGGGCTGAGGTTGTAGCTCAGTGGTAGAATGCTTGCCTAGCACATGTGAAGCACTAGGTTCAATCCTCAGCACCACATAAAAATAAATAAGGGTATTGTTTCCAACTGCAACAAAATATTTTTTAAAAAAACAATGGAGGATTATATGAGAGAGCTCAAGCAGTTGCCCAGTTTGATCCAATAGCCACATCTTCCACTTGTTTTTAAATTTTCTGTCTTCATATCTGCTTAAGAACACTGAGGGAAAATGTAGGGATTGACAACCCATGCTCTACAGATGAACAAATTGAGATCCGGAGATGTTCAAAAGGTTCATACAGATGAACAGCAGCAGAGCCAGTACAGAAACAGGTCTTCTGACTTCCAGCCCATGTGCTTTTTAACTCTTTCATCCTTTTTTTTTTTTAATATTAGAAACTCTTTATTTAGGACATGGCAAACAATGAGTTGAAAATATGATAGTATCCAAGGAGGCAGAGGAAACCAACATGAAGAGCCGACAGATCCAATGATGAACCAAAGACATTTCCAGTTACTATTTATACTTAAGGCAATTTTAAAAAATGAGGTCTGAGAAAAAATCCTTTACATAGCATTAAAAAATATTTCTTTTAGACAGACTAAAAGAGCTAAATTGCCTATCCAACGTCTATACATCAGAGACCTGTTTTAACAAATAAGCCTATTTACAAGTAAGAACCTCTTACTCTTATAACATTGTCCTGTTTTAAGAGAATATGTAACTCCCATCCTTGCAGAGTTAGTCCATAAGGTCTCAGTGACCCCACAGAAATATGAACCTATCTCTGCAAGAGAACTGTATACACTGCACTGTAAACACACATATAAACACCTGCCTCCCTTTCCCCCAATATCTGTGAATGCCTTGAATGAAGGGGCTGTGGCTCATTCAATTTTAATTCTAGAATGACAGTTATTAGACACTCAATTACTTTTCTTTGCATGAATGTTTAAATGAAAATGATTTTATAATATCACTACTATTTACATTTTAAACATGCCCACCATTACCCATCACCAAATTAAAAACACCAAACTGCCACCAAGTTTACTGTGGTTGTTGTGATATGGTACTTCTGGACTTTTTAATCTAAGCACACATTCATGATTCACTACTTTTCATAGTAATGACACAAGCTTGTCATTCTCCTTGAAATGGAAAACTTGCTTGGAAGTTACTTCATCCTTTGCCTCTTTTTCAAAAGTGCATCTGGTAGCACCAGCTGCTTTTCTGGGAAGAAACACTTGCTTTTTGACTGGACATTCTGGCTACATTGCATCACCATGAAGTTCCGCTTTTTCTTCTCTTTATTTGTGGAACTAGAAAATGGATTCATTTTGGTTTTTTTTCCTCACAAATTCCTTTCAGTCTGTCTTTTTAGCCATAGCAGTTGCTAGCCTTGTCTCCTTGTCAGACTTTGGCTTTTTATGAAGGCATCCAGTGTTCCAAAGAGAAAGTAATTCACCCCTGGGCTCCTCATCACTGTCATGAATGTATTTTCTTTTTTGTTTTTGTGGTGCTGGGGGTTGAACCCAGGGCCTTGTGCTTGTGAGGCAAGCACTCTACCTACTGAGCTATCTCCCCAGCCCTTTGTATTTTGGTTTTGGGGCTTTCCCAAGGACAGCGTCAACTCAACTGCAGCTTTGGCTTTCCTCTCCTCGATGAGCATGGTGGTGTTCAGCTTTTTGGAAATTTCTTGTTCTTCAGCAGAGTGGTGCACATCAACCCATTCACCATCAGCATCCTCCTCACTGAGAGTGGTACTTTCCCATCCATCTTCACCATTTTCAGTTTTCTCTTCTTTCTCAATTTCTAGAACCTCTGCTCCTGGAATGTAATCTTCAGCATCCAATTTACCATATTCTTGAACTCTCACTTCAACAGAGGCTTCTGTAGGTTTACGCCGGAATTTCTTCTGCAACATCCGAGGGTTCCGTGTTTGGAAGAGCTGACACAGAGTTCTAGCAGACATCATTACATTCTTATCTTTTGTGTCTTATGTCCAGGTCTGGGAGGAGTTCTTCAGTTATAGCTAGGGAACATCGAGCTGTTATCTCCCTTACAGCATTGATTCCTACTGCCATAGCTTCCCCAGAGTTCTTGTCAGTAATACAGTTCTTGGCCACAGTCATGAGCAATGACTGAATGCTCTCTGGGGGTACTCAGTGATGAGAGGTTTGGGCAGCAAACAGAAGGACCTTTTTTTTTTTTTTTAACTTCTCTCTGGTGAGGCTGCTGAAACCTTTGCACACAGGGATAAGAGTTGAAGAGAAAAAGCTCATGAATTCCCACCAGTCTGGAGATGGGATTCATGAGGATCATCTTCACTTCAAGTCTTTCCTTAGAGCTCTCTAGCTGCTTTAGTATTTTCCTGCAAACTCTTGGGGATCATGAATCAAGTGAATAGCTAAAAAGTTAAACATCTCTGGCTTTTTTCTCCTCCTCCTCCTCCTCCTCCTCCTCCTCCTCCTCCTCCTTCTCCTTCTTCTTCTTCTTCTTTCTCCTCCTTCTCCTTCTTCTCCTTCTCCTTCTCCTCCTTCTCCTCCTCCTCCTCCTCTTCCTCCTTCTCCTGTTCCTCCTCCTTCTCCTCCTCCTCCTCCTCTTTCTTCTCCTGCTTCTCCTCCTTCTCCTCCTTCTCCTCCTCCTTCTCCTCCTCCTCCTCCTCCTCCTCCTCCTCCTCCTCCTCCTCCTCCTCCTCCTCCTCCTCCTCTTCCTCCTTCTTCTTCTTCATTTCTTGAGTATTTTCATTGCTTTTTCCAGCCTTGTCTTGTTCTTGGAGCTCTTCTTCCCTGTGGCATAGTGCACTAGCAGGTCTCTTGCTGTGGGACGTTCACCCTCAGATTCTGAGTCACTGTCCTGTTTCTCACCTTCATCTTTCCCAAGGAAAAATGTCAAAGCAGCAAAAAATGTATTGTGATAATTTTAACAGTTGTGGCATCATTCCAGATGTTCCTTCTGTAGAGTTCTATCATCATGTCCAAAGATATCTTGGCTGAAGTTGCATTGCTGTCTCTAAACATGGTACTCATAAAATTCTGCAAAACTATATTCACTTTATTGTTCTTATGTTTTGCATTTATATTCTTGAGATCAGTTACAATATTTGTGTATAAAGTCTTTCGCAGAAGCTTATCATGGCAACACAAAAGTTCAAAGAAAGATTCCAGTAAACTTGATGGATTGATGAGATTCTTATTTCTCAGCAAGATCAAAACTTTGCAAAATGTCATTTGAAGATCTGGATCCAAGACAGTATGATGGTAGGAGAGAAGACCTTTCAGCTCTGGAGGAAAGTCACTTAGATGTCCTGGGTAGCAGCAGCCAATCTGTGCCATAAACATCATCAGCTCCAGCTCTCCTGGGTTTATTTGGTTGTACCACATTGGATTTATAATGATTATACTGCTAAACTCCTCATCAATGTAGTCCAGTAAGTCCAGCTTGATCAGACTCTGTAACTGCAGCAGGTTGTTGGATAGCTGCTTGTTGTCTCTGCTGGACATGTTGGCTGTAGACTGGCTTCCTAGGCAGCAGTTACAAGAAGGTTCACACAGCCCCTGGCAGCCGGGCAGTCCCAGCTATGGCCTGGACTCCTGCACATGTACTTTTTTCTTAACCACACTATTGTGGTCAAAGTCTGATATAAAATCTGATAATAACCTAAATAATATCTGTTCACTAAATTGGTAGAAAGCCATTGTTAAGTTAATCTTGATGTATGTGTTCTGTTGTTTTAGTGAGCTGTCATTTACCCCAGCAATGTTCAAAGTGATTAGAGTTACGAGATGGCTTCTTACAATGTTCAGATTCCACTTCTTCATTCCTCTTCCCCCAGTAATTGGTTCACCCATAGATTTAAAAACTGAACCATCTGTGACATACTCATCAGAGTTTGTTACATTGGCAATTGGGTCTCTTCCTGAGAGGTTTTGACCAATGTCAGGAGAGGCTCTCTAAGCCAGACAGGCCCAAGACAGAGAATCCATGCTGATTTATATTTTTGCTCTGATTCAATTGTCCATTGCATGCAAACATTCCCTGTCTGACTCTTCCACTCTGGGTGACTCAGGTCACCTTTCCTTGTCTATTTTCTTTGCCTACACCCCAAGATGTTTTCTCCTGTTGATCTTAGCAAACCGTTCTTAGACATTTCCCCACTCACTTCTAGATCCTCCTCCATTTTGTCCCTTATTCCTAGAATCTAATTTTTGATTCAGGCATCTGAAAGCTTTATACTGAAGTTGAAGTTCATTTAGTCCCAAACAAGAGGCTAGAGGAAAGCTGAGTCCCTTTCTACACCAAGGAACATAAGTTATCAGGAGGGTGGAGGTCTATAATGATCTCACCTGCCTTTCAGAATATAAATATACTCAGGCCCAAGAAATTTCTTATTTTGACTGAGTGTATTGCATAGATAGGAAAGTCAAAATAAAAGCAGGCCATCCTCTGAAGCTTTCTGAAAAGACTCTGTCATTCCCTTTTCTATGGATGAATTTTTCTGATGTGGCAAATAGCATGTACCCCCCACCCACCCACCTACACACAGGGTAGGGTCCTCAGGCAGCCATTTAAAAATACAGACTGCTGAATGTACAAGCAACCATGGTCACAGGCCACAGCAGTGCCAGGGCTTGATTCTTTCTCTTGATAAAAACAAATTTGGGGCCACTCAGACCACCTCACGCCTCGCTGATACCAACTTAGTGCAACATTGGGTCATTCCTTCATTCTTTCATGCCTCTTGGCCTAAAGTCCCTACATGTCTAGAAGATTTCCTCTGGCAATACCAGGAAGATGCAGGAATACCCACAGAAGGAAACCCAGGCTTTCCTGAGAGAAACACACAGACAAGGACCTACCCCCAACACACACATTGAAAACAAAACCATAATAACAAGGTGAAAAGTAGCCATACGTGGTACTATAACACATCACATTCCTTCTGCCTTGAATGCATGTTAAAAAAACTCCAAAAAAGGTACACAGGAACCAGTTCTCACTACCTGGATCTTACTCTTTGTTCTTCTTTCTAGTTTTCCTTTCTCACCCTATTTCTCTTTGCTCAGTATTCTTTTTTTTTTTTTTCCAGACTGTTTTACTGTGGGTCCCTGTACTCGGCCTCATTCATTCATTCATTCATTGCTTACTATGTCAGGTACTGTTCTAGGTGCTGGAGATAGAGCCATGAATGAAACCAAAGACCCCTGACCCTGCGGAGCTTTTGTTCTATAGGGGGAGGTGGAGCGGAAAAATCAAAATAACAAATAAGAGAATTTCAGGTAATGTTAAGAGCTGTGAAGGATGTGGGCAGTGTGGTGGGAGTAGGAAAGGGGTAGGCCTCTTTAGATAGGGTACAAAGTCTCCTAAAAGAGATTCAAATTTAGCTCAGAACTGAATTATATGGAAAGGTTTAGCTAAGGGGAAAACATTCCTAATAGTCCAAGGGCCTTGCAATAAGAACCAGTGTAGAAGGTCGAAGGAAGGGAAAGAAAGGCAGTGTAGCTAGAACTTGAAGTACGAGAATGGGTGGGAAGACATGAAGTCAGACTTGCAGGGCCAGATCACAGCAGGCCTGGTGGTGGAGGTGTCTGAATTTTATTCTAAATGCAATGGAAAGCCAGGTCCTAGCAAGTTAATGAATCATTTTTCCAGAGCATTGATATCCATAGTTTAGATCCTTTGAATTCTCCATAGACTGGTCCTATAAAGATTCTGTGACAGTGGGGTATACGTGGAAGACATATTACATAAGAGAGTGTGAGACACCAAGCACAGATGACAGATGCAGAGACTGCTTCACAAGACATCTTTGTCCTCTTCCATCTTTCTGACACCTTAAAAGCTATCCTGTTCCTCACATACTTAGGCCATCTGTTCCTTGGGTCTTTTTGATAAATTCATCATTTGCTTCTTGATTTTTATCTGTTTTTATCCCCCAATTGTTAATATAAGTGCTTTTGAGGGGATAAGTACATTCTTTCATATTTTTCTGTATGTTGCCAGGAAAAAGGCCAAGAAAATCTGTTATTCTAAACCATAGATTCCCATCCACTAGAGAGTGATGATTCAGAACAAAGCTGCAGTTTAGTTACTGCAGTGACATGCAAGCCACAGCACATCACCACTGCATCTGTAATATTTGTACTTTATTCCCCTTTAGTACTATGAAATTTCTAATCATTATTAACATAGCCCAAAAGGTTTTCCAATAATATCCAACCAAAAAAATGACTCCAATTAATAGCATTTCTCAGTAAATTCCATTATAGTTGGGATAAAAAACATATATACAAAGGATTCATATGACTTAAAATTACCCAATTTTACATCATGTGTTGCTGTAACTCACAGTGCATCATAGTACATGTGAAAATCCCACGGTAATCAATTCAATTAAAATGCCTCTTCACCCAAATTAGGTTGCCAATTAAATAAATTCTCCTAAATAAGGACTGTACCTAAGGTAGATGAGATTGATCCTTCCACATTGGTATTCTCCAGTTGCATTATAGTATTCTCACCACTTTTCTTTTCAAACACCAATAAAAAGAATGCAGTCTACATGTTTCTATTTAAGAGACAACAAAATCAGTTATCAATATTGAAGCAAACAGCTGTATCAAATTCCACATCGTGTGTGTTTGTTTTTTTTTTTTTTTTTTTTTTTTTGTGTGTGTGTGTGTGTGTGAACTTCAGTCAGTACTTTAATTTCCCTGAAAAGAAATACACAGAATCAGGGTTTTCCAAAGCATTTCCTTTTAGGCACGTTACTTGCAGAAGTAGGATTACCTTTTCTAGTTTTACCCAAGCAGGCAAGACATTGCTGATATGCCAGTTTTCACACCACCCAGTCTGTGTAGATTTCATTCTAGCAACATGCCTCTGCAATTCCTTTTGTCCTCAACCAAACTCCTCTATCCAAAATTTATAGTTAGCTGGGTTCTGCAAAAGTTTGGTTTCTATCTACCTCCCTTCCCATGGGGTTCACCATCAAGAAGGAGGATTCCAGCATCTTCTGGAATGTACATGTGGAGTATGGCCATCTTGAGCAAGAAAAGGAAAAATCATGTCAGCTTTCTGTCACTGGGATGAGATACATGAGATAATCAACTTAAAAGGTAGAAAGGTTTACTTTGGCTCATGGTTTCAATCTATGGTGATTCAACCATGTTGCTTTGGGCCAGTGGTGGCACAGTAAGTACATCATGGTGGGAGTACATGATAGAGGAGGATGGTCACCTCGTGATGGCTAAAAAGTGAAAAAGAAAATGGAAGAGGCTCAGGGCCTAGCACCTCCTTCAAGGGCATACCCTCAGTGGCCTAACTTCCTTCCACTAGACCTCACCACTAACAGTTCTACCATCTCCCAATAGTGCCACAGCCTAGCAACCAAGCATTCAGCACTTGGACCTTTAGGGAGCATTTAAGATCCAAACCACAGCAGCATCTACATTTTAAAACTTATTTAAAAATTGCATGTGCCCATGTCATGTTAAAAGTTATATAGTTCGTGTTTTATTCTGAAAGGAAATATATCAAACAAGTTAATCTTAAGTAAGTTTAAATTTAGCAGTTTATCTCTATCTTAATGAATGCCTAAATCCTGTTAGCGGCATGCATTCAATTGACTCAAGCTTTCTTCTTCTTTAATATAGCCTAACCGTTGGCTGAAATGCCCTAATCTGCAGAAACAACTCCCATATTTGAAACAGAAAAGGCTCTGAGGAGATTAGAATCACATTATCATTCATTTTACCAGATGACACAGCAGGAAGAAAAGAACTATTTCAGTTAAACTAATTCCTCATTGTCACACTTAAAACATTAATCCTCAAGCTAAGGCAGACATACATTAAAATTCAGAATTGCACCTCCGGTCTCCTTTAGGAGAAATTAATTTTTGTTCCATGAAATGCAGCCAGTGTCCAATCTCATACATCAATTGTGTTTATTGAGTGTCTATGGGATGACAGGTGCTGTGCTGAGTGATGGAGACACAAAGGTGAGTGAATAAGACATGCTTTCTTCCTTTCAGAACCCTGGTGCCAAGTGGGAGAGTTAGGACAGTGAGGTAAATCACAGGATGTCAGTGTCACCATGTGCTGTCTGTAAGTTACCCCTAAGCATTGAAACTTTTTAAGTTACCGCAAATTTCCTCTACAGTCCTGCAAACTGTGTGTGTGGGAGGTGGGGCACAAACATGTACTTTAAAAAACAGTTGACTCTCAAACAACTTTACTTGTTCAAAGATGATTTACCTTGTTGTCATGCAGCATGTGAACCCCCAAAGTCCCAGTTAGATGGGAATCTGCACTCTTAAAGAAGCTTACTAGCTACAACTGTTAAACAAGCATCTATTTTATCTTTCCTCTCTTGCTCTGGCTCCATACTACCTGCCAAGTCACTCTAAAGGGCCCCTCTCTCACTCCTGCTTAAGGAAGCTCTTTTGAGAACACTAGTGCCTGTGCACTGGGGACTATTTTTCAATGCTTCCCCAACTGCCACTTTTCCAGGCTAGGATAGACTATGGTACAGCAAGGTCAGATGCCAAAGTTTATTTCTTGCTTCCACAACATCTAATAAAGAAAATTCTCCAGGGTAACTGTTTTCCATGTAATAACTCAGCAATTTAGGCTAAGGGAGATTCCTGTCTACAGCTATCTCATCAGAAGCAGGAAACCTCCCTGGTCAACCAAGCAGGGCTAAAAGAGATAGTGTAATGGTTACTCACCAACTCTTTGCTTCAGAATGCAAATGGTCAGAACTAAACACCATAGTTCTGCTTAAGGGCAAGAGGACCAAAAACGCAGAGAGATCTTCTGTATGTATGAAAGTGGAGCGAAGCAGATTTTGGTGAATACTGGTAATATCTATTTGACAGGTCATTTACTGGGTTGTAGGAAAGGGTAAAAACAATGGTCCTCTTTCTAATCATTTCATTGTTTTGGTACCTGATCCTCAAATGAATGCTACTTATACCCAGAAACTCAAAGATGTTTTCATGAGTAAGCTCTATCATTTGGTTCTGATTTCTATTTCTATAAGGATATCAACCTAGCCCAATGGTGGGAGAAAATGTTAAATGATCACCCACAGATGCTGCAACAAAGGTAGCCTATTCCATTTTCTACTTATTCAATGAATTTCAGTCACCTTGACCCTAATTTCCATCCTTCTGACTTAGATGCAATTTTAGACACTTTTTCAAAGCTCTTTTTGGATTAAAAAAAATCTTATTTAGGATTAATTATGGGAGTGTCAGGGTTTGGGTTTTTCTGGTTCTTGTTTTTGTTTTTTGCTATATTTAAGATTCAACCCAGGGCCTCACACTTGCTAGATAAGTGCTCTACCACTGAGCTTTTTGTTTAAGAACTGAAATTCTACTACTCACATCTCTTCAGGGATTCCAAATTGAGGAATATGCACATAAGAACAATAACCACATGGAAAATAAAAATCTTTTTTAAAACTGATAAGTAAACACCACAATTTCTCCCAGTGCAGGGATCTACTTCTATCATTTCTGTCCTGGGTAACGGAAGAGTCCAGAACAGACCAGATGCAACATACACACATAGCGCATAAGCAGAGATTGGGTGTTCTCTGTCCCACTGGGCTGTAAAAAGGGACCATCAGCTTAGAGACTCTACCCTCTGGTAAAACGTGGCTGGTAATTACACTGAGCTTTGAGCACTTGATTAACCAACTCCTCCTCTCTCTGGAAGGAAGGAAGGAAGGCAGCTCTGGGACTGGTGGAAATGCCTCCTCCACCAGGGGCTGAGGTGGAAATGGGGGAAGAGCTGGCTGGGAGTTCTCCGACTCCCCTTCCCTCTTACCTGAGTGCCTTGCCCATCTTCATCTTTGCCTCGAATGCTATTCCTCTTTGACCAAGCCCAGCTGTCCTTTTCCAGGGGTTATGCCCATTCCACTTCATGACAAGATTCTCCTGACACAACAGTCGAGGATGGTGTCCTCACTCCGCCACACCTGCTGGTAGAGAAACAAACTGTAGGCTTATAACTGCATGTTTATGTAAATAAGGTCCTTCTTTCTAACACAAAGTTTGCTGTACACTGACACAGGCATCCGTATGAACTTTCTTCTTCCCACGCATGGATTTCTCATCATGAACCTTACTACTAAAAATTCCTGGCAAATTTGCCACAAGGAGTAGCCTATAGTTAGATTCCACTGCTGAGCTACCATCTCATTAACATATTTGCTATAAAACAGCACAGAATTTATTCATAATTATGAAAAAAATACTTTGGTGGTGAGGAAACTCCTTCTGAAGAGTTGGATGTGAAATAAACAGTACAGGAAGAGAAACTTTGAATGGAACAAAATTACTCAAAATCTTTCAGGGTCTCTACTAACCTCTCCCAATGTCACTTAGTTATACATTGTTATTTCTTCCATTCACTGTCACATCTGCAAGTCTGAATAAGTCTCTATGCCAGAAATATCAGCTTATTTAGGTAGTTCCCTGTTAGATTAATATAGATTTTTATTTCCAACCACTATTGCTGTTTATTAAGTAGCTTTGTCAACAACATTTTAGGACAGAGCATACAATTCCTCAAAACATTCTCATTGCTACAGAATCTTTACAAGGGGAAGAGACTGAGGCAATTGAAAAACAGAAGTTGTGGTTACAGATACTTCACCACAGAAGATGGCAAGTAAGGACATGAAAAGATGCTCTATAGCATTAGTCACTAGGGAAATACAAATGAACTACAATGAGAGAGAACCATACACCCACAGAATAGTTCACATTTTTAAAAACTATGCTGAGTGTTGTTGAGGCTGTGGATCAACTTCATTTGTACCCAGTGTGGAATTGTACAATTCCACTGGTAGGAATTGTAAAGTAGTGCAGCCACTTTGCAAGACAATAGGCTGTTTCTTGAAAAAGTGAACTACACTTCTATCATTTGATCAGATCCAACCATCCAACTCCTAGTTATATGCCCCCCCCAATTGAAAATATATGTCCATATGAAGACTTACGTGTGAATAGTCATAAAGCTTTATTTGTAATAGCTTCAATCTGGACACCATTCTAGTTTCCATCAGCAGAAAATGGATAAACAGATTGAAAACTAGTCATACAATGCGAGAATACTTGGCAATGAAAAGGAATGAATTGCTGCCATGTGCAACAATATCGATAAACCTCAAAATAATTATGCTCAATGAGAGAAGACAGATTTTTTTTAAAGGTTAGGTCTAGTATGATGTCATTTATATAACAGTCTAGAAACTGTGAACAAACTACTACAAAGACAGGATGCCAATCAGTGTTGCCTGGAGATGAGGATGGGGTGGGGCAAGGCAGGGAGAAAGGGTTTATAAGGGTATGTTAGGAAATGTTTAAAGATAATTAATATGCCCATGATGGTTTCATAAGTGTATACATGTGTCAAAACCTACCAAGTTTTATACTTCACATGCATATGCAGTTTATTATGCCAATTATATCTCACAAAGTTGTTATTTAATCAGACTTTTATATGGTGGTTTTTGCACCGACTAAAGATGAAAGAACTGACTTGCATCTTTTCATTAAGTTAAATTATTCTTTGGCAGCTCTCCTAAAAGTTCAGGTCAGCAGACAGGAGAAGTGAGTGCTCTGGGTTACCTGTCGCTCCACTGTGCTATTATCTGTTGGTTTGTTCATAGTTTCTCTAAAGATTTCCTTCCAAAAAGGCCAGGCTTAGAAAAAAGGAAAATAAAACAGTGGGAAAAGCTTTTAAAATCCATTGAATCATCTGATCTTTAATGCCCCTGACTATTCCATTTTATGAATCTAAGATTATATTAATGAGGAATTTTGAAAATATACTATGTCTTTGAATTGAAGCTGCCCTCAGTTATCAAAGACCCACAGTATTCCTATTCCTAGTTTTTCTCAACAGACTTTTTTTTTGGTGGGGTGGGGGGTGTGCAAATGAAATAAATTGATAGTACACTAATCATAAGATGCATTCCAGTTTCAAACATATTCAAAAGGAAGGTTTAATATACTCAATGTCACATGTAGTCCTAGGGTTGTGGAAAGGTGTGTGCAGGGCCAGTCTTTATAATTCAAGGTGCCAGGACTGTGATCTCTGCACCAGGGTCAGTCTCAGGCATCATCTTCTTAAAGTAGAAGCAGTACCCTAAACCCCAAACTTCATACTGAGCATTGGAAACTTTTTCCTTTTCCCAGATTCCATAGAATCCCTGTTGCTGGGATTGTAGCCAGAATTCAGTTTAATTCTTAAAAATGTAAATTGATAATCATTTTTTTGTTTATTCACTCAACAGAAATTTATTGAGCTCCTTGCACTGTTTTAAGAATAAAGCAAGGAATAAGACAGATGAGGGTCCCAGATCTCATAGAGCTAATATTCTACCAAAAAATCCCAAGTTTTAAAAATAGGTACAGATGGAAAATGGTATGGATTCAGATGGTGATGAGCACAGTAAGAAAAAGCAAAACTGTTTAAGGGTGTGGAAGGTGTGGGGGCTGTTTCTGCTAAGAAATGGTGGAGGCTTTTCTGAAGGGGTGGTGAGTGATATGAATAAGTAGGTTGTGTGAAAATCTGGAGTGAGGATCCCAGGCAGAGGCACAGCAAGTGGCGCAAGGTCCGGAGGTGGACACAAGCTCTGTCTGTTGAAGGAGCATTACCATGTGGCTGTAGTGCAACAAGAAAGGAAGAGTGATCAGAGATGAAATGGAGAAGGAAGATTTTTAGACTACAGCAAGAAACTGGCATTTTATTCTAAGTGTGAAGGGAAACTATGAGGGAGGTGGAAAGTTTCTGTATCCTCCACCGAGGTATAGAAAAAAAGAAATCTGGGCACAGGTTGACATCAGCATTCTTATCTAATCTCTACTTCAAACACCCAGATTGACTCTGTTGCAACAACCACAGAATAGAAAAGTAGAGAGAACACTGAATTTATGCTAGCAATCTTAGGAAAAGGAAGAGTCACTTGACAGAGACTTAGGGGGATTTCTGCAAGACACAAAGGGGCTGTGTTGGAAAAAATGGCCATTCCTACCTGCTGTAACTAGGTTACTAGCAGGAACAACTCAGAAGAGGCCTGCAACCCAGCACAACCCACTCACTTATTTTGGAGCTAGAATTGGAGGCAAGAGGGGAGCAAGAGATGGACTGGGGACATGTCTACACCCACCCCGAAACCACTCTGGGACAATTTACCCAATACTGGAGGTTGTACCAAACAGGTTCTTCCAGTGTCACTTACTGTCATCATGCCTTTGACAAAGAAAAATGCTTGGCAAATATCTGGGGCATTGCTCTGGCTGGTTGTATAGATTCAGCCTGACATGACTTCAGCTAACATGAGTCTTAATCACCATGATTACCCCTGAGTAACAACAGTTAGCTTTCCCCACATATTTTCACAGCAGACTATAAATAGAAAAATCCATTAGAGTGTCATCAGAAATGTGTGTGAATCTTTGATATTACCTAAGATACACCAGGTACTTTCTGGCTAGAATGAAGTCACTTTTGTTCTGACCAATATATATGTCTTTCCTTCTGACCAAAATTGCAGGGATCCATCTGGTCTTCTGCTGTCCACAACCACACTTCTGTCATTTAAGTCCTCAATCTTGGATCTGTCTGCCTCTTTTCTTTGGTCTCATGGCAACTTCAGTTCTCATGTACTGGGATTAGGTTGTTTCCGAACACTGGTCTCCAACAGGCCCAATCTTGCCAAGCAAAGAATAAAGACATGGGCCAAGCTACTTCTAATTAAAAAGTAAACAAGCAATTTGAAGTTCTATTATATATGAATGAAGTTCCCAGCCACACCCACTTTTGGACCTGGCTCCTTCCACCCTATATCTAGATAGTTCGATGCTCTAAACTGGCAAAGGAAGTCTAAAATAAAATTAATGTTATATGTTCCTTCATTTGGACATCATACAAATTCTGCAAGACTCCATCTTAACTTTCCATGCAAGACAATCAAAAACTATCCTAGGCCTCCTTTTTTAAGACTGTGCAAATGGAAACATTTATAGATGATAAAAAGATAAAAGAGAAGAAGGGATTCAGTCTAGGAATCAGAAAAATATCTTCCAATGAAGTATAGCTCCTATGACAAATAATGAATTCTAGAAAATTTCTAAACTGAGTTTTCTAAACTGTTTTCTAAACTGTTTTTTTTTTTTTTTTGCAAGATTCAAAAGGAACTTAGAACTTCAAATCAGAGCCCAAAGTATGAAACATTCATGAAAAAAAGGATCTAGACAGATCAGTGGGTTGTAGAAAATTTGATAAATAGGTCTGGGTAACAAGTTTCTGAACTCTCTTGCCAACATCTTTCTGTTTGTTTGTTTGCTTTACTTGATAAATACATGTAACTTTAACCATTAATTAATTTATTTTTAGTTATTGTTTATTGTGCTGCTGGGGATTGAACCCAGGGCCTTGCACATGCTAAGCACTCTACCACTGAGCCATAGACCCAGCCCTTAACTATTAATTTTAAAAATAAGTGAATAAAATACACAAAAGTGTTAACCACATGGAATTTCCAAATCATGCAAATACAGTTTTTCCCTCTTTACTCACACTTGATTGGAGATGAGGGTTTGATAAATGATGGTCATCACAAGGCCAAACTTAGGCTTATTTACTTACCAATTGTCAAGAATGGACCCCATTTGTGGTGGGAATAATCCCTTACAGGCAATGACTTCACAACTATCACAAATTTTAAGAATTGTGAAGTAGGCTGGCTTCTATGAATAAAATGGGAAATATTGGGAAGGAAAATATATTGTGAGGATTCACTTGAGTTAATGTACAGACATATACAAAATATGTGGCACATAATGACATTCACTTCATCATATTCATCTGACTTCATTCCACTCTCTGCCAAGAGAATCACATGCACAGCCCTACTTATTACAGTTATTATCTCCACCTCATTCATTAGAATGACTTGTTTTTTCATGTTCTAAAGAAAGCCCCTGGGTTAAATCCTCACTACCAAAAAAAGAAAAAAAAAAAGAAGAATATATATATGTGTGTGTGTGTGTGTGTGTGTGTGTGTGTGTGTGTGTGCGTGCTCTTGGCTGTAGTTCTTTTTTTATTGGTGCAAATTAATTACACAGAATGGTGGGCTTCATTATGGCATACTGGTACAAGCATATAATATAATTTGATCAGTTTAACTCCCCAATGCCTCCTCTCCCCCTCCCCTCCTCTCTCCCCCTCTTCCCTTCTTCTCTACTGTTAGTCTCCCATCTACTTTCATGATGTCCTTTCGTTTCCCCTACTAGAGCCCACATATGAGAGAAAAACATGACACTTCCCTTTTTGAATCTGGCTCACTTCACTTAACATGATGCTCTCAATTCCATTCATTTTCCTGTAAATGACTCAATATTCTTCTTCATGACTGATCCATTTTTGTATGTATACCACATTTTCTTTATTCAGTTATCTCTTGACAGACAGGTAGACTGATCCATAACCTGGTTATTATGAATTGTGCTGTGATAAATACGGGTATACATGTTATCTCTAAAGTATTCTGACTTGGATTTTTTAAAATAAATATCAAGGAATAGTGCAGTTGGATCATATGAGTTTCTGATTTTGGTTTTTCGAGGTACCTCCATAATGATTTTTGTTATCTGCCACCTTCTTTCAGTGCCTTGGCAAACACCATCACTCAGATGACAAATTATTGCAAAAAAAAAAAAAAAAAAAAACCAACCCAAATCATTATGTCATCTATCCTCCTGAGGTAGGCTAGAATAACTACACTACTTGCATCCCTTTTCTGCCCATGAGGCGTCACTCTCATTTTTGTCCAATCCTTTAAGTGGAGAGAGCAATTTTTTCAAGTAGGAAGGAGATCCCAAAATTCTCCTACAGTGCCAGCTGTGTGGAAGGAACAAGGGAAACAATTCAAGAGGAAACACCTAAAAGAAGAGGTCTCTGAGTGTGGGAAGCATTTATCCGAGGCTAGCTCTGACTTTTGTTATCTTTACCCTTTGGAAATAGATTCCTTCCAGGGCGTCAGAGGAGAAAGCCTTGAGCGCCCCCTAGAGGACAGAGTGCGAGGCAGCGCTTCCCCAGGCTGCTGCGGGTGTGTTTAATAGGTGTGTCAGCCTTTCCCTAAAGGAGGCACCAGATACAGCCTCCTGGCTGCCTTAGGCGCCTCTTTCTTAGGGCACTTACCACATTGAACAATGTGTCTCAACCCATCCTTCCTTTACAAGAATGATGTCCTTGAGGGTAACAAGACTGTCCTTAGGTCTTCTCCATCCATTGTAATGGCTCCTGGTGGATGGTACGCCCTCAGCACTGTGTTTGTTATAAGAATGAAAACATCCATGGGAAATAAAAACAAAAACAAACAAAACAAAAAAATACTAAACTGCTGGATGGTCATGCTTTATCTTGCAATGCTCATTTATTTCACCTGTCTTCTTTTCTATTCTCTCCTGCATCCTTCTTATAACTAACAACTTAAGCACATGTGATATGTAATTCTCACCCTTCTATGGGACAGATACCTCTGCCTGCCTTTACTAGAGAAGAAACTGACTCTCAAACAGATGAAGTAAGTTGCTCCCATTAACAACCAGGAGGAATTAGAACAATGAAACAAAACCAGGTTTTCCTGACTTCAGATTCCATGATGAGTTAGGTCACTTTGTTTTCCTTTGGATTCTTTTGCTAGCTTCAGTTTTTGTTTGTTTGCAACTGCCTATATACACACATGCACATTGCACAATAAATTGGTAAACTGAGATAACTTTGTCTGGTTTCCTGACTTGTAAAAATGAACACTGATTGTAAAGCCAAACAAAATAACACTGGTTCTCAAACCTGATTGCACATTACAATCATCAGGAGGAATTTTTACCAACATCCAAGCCTCCCCCTGAACAATTCTGACTTAATTGGTCTAGCATTGAGGTGCATAACAGACTTTAAAGGCACCGAGAACCACTGAAACATAAAAATACAGAGAAAAAAATGTTAAATCTTTGATTACCACCACTCAGAGATAACTACCACTGCTGACATTTTGGTCATTTTCTCTTCTGTTTGCATGGAAATTCACCAAAACAAAACAAACAAACAAATAAAACATGTAATGTGGTTTCTTTGTTTGTTTGGTTTTTGCTTTCATGGTGCTGGGGATGGAACCCAGGGCTTCAAATATGCCAGACAGGTGTTCTACCATTGAGCTACACCCACAGCTAATTTATTTTTTTACCTCAACTCTCCTGTCCCCATTATATACACATTTTATACCTTTATAGTATTACATTGTGTACATGTTAATACAATCACTTAAAAGCTTCTACTGATATTTATATTTGAAGGTTTTATTCTGTTAAAATCAACACTATAGTTAACATCCTTGTACACATGGCTGTGTCCCTCAGCTTATTATAATACTATTTAATTCTCCAGTCTGATTTATGCTTCAATACAGCATTCTCTCCTCACCTAAATGAAGAGAGGAGAAGGAAGAGGGGAAAGATACAAAGACAAGTCCAAGAAACAGAAAACGTGACGCTTTTACATGTATTCTTGGCTCACTCTGGAATGATGAGTGATGGCCTCCTCTAAGCCTGTTTCCAGGCACGTCAGTGTGTGTGTGAGACCACATATCCCACTTCCTAGCCAGATTCCCCTGAAGCCTTTTTGTGGTCCAGGGTTGGGCATAACAGTGAGTGATAAGCTGTTTATCCTCTGGAAGTTGGTTCACAGCAGGTAGTCCGTTTGCCACAAGAGGTCACTAAGGGATAAAGGACCGCTGCTTCTCTAAGAAACTTCTGGGCTGAACACAATAGTTTTTAGGATATCTGTTGGCAATGGTAGGGATCATATACCAAAGTGATCTGATAGGACACCAGGGTCCTAGATTTATTGGAGACACTGCTTTGCTGCAAGATCAAAGAAGGACCTTTCTTTTCACAATCATTTCACAGCCATTGTTTTAGGAATTATCTTGCAATCCTAAAAAGGATGAGGAAAGAGAAGGGATTAATTACATAGACTTTGGGGTCATAAATACAGTGATCATGTTTCAGCTTACACTCTCTAAGCTTCCATTTCCTCATCTGGAAAATGGTAGGGAATATGATATAAATACTAGATAAGAATATAAAATGTTTGGTACATGTTTAAAGCTAATTAAATGTTCGTTGTTTTGCATCTACATTTGGTATAGGAGGGGAAATGAGTTTGGGGCATTTTAAGTTAGAGGTGCTAGTGAAACATCACAATGGAGACAACAGCAAGGGTATGTATGTTTTGTAGTTCCCACATGCGTATATATTTCATATGCATATTTCATACACATGCATATGAGAACTTCAAAACATACATAGTCATACACAGCTGATGGGAGTGTTAACTAAATAGAAAGATATTTCTCTTGTTTATGCGATCTGGCAATGTGTTTTGCGAAGGAAAAGTGTTGACATCAGTCAGGAAGCAAAATGTAGCAAAGGCCCCAAAATACAACATTTTTAGATAGGAATGTATTTCAACCTCATGAAACACGCAGTAGGCAGGCAGTCTAGGGTGCTGCTCTCTGCTGGCTTTATGGGTGCTTGACCTGTGCAGTCACATAGGGCCTCACAATCAGGAGGGTTCAAGGATTGCTGTTGCCATCTTGAAAGTCTTAGTGATTTTAATATTTGAGTTTGTGTTATAAGTAAAATCCAAAGGGACAATGGAAAACAGCATGTGTGTTTACACCTGGTGTTGACTCTGCTCTGTGAGCACAGACTTGCAGAGGACCCTTGATGCATGGGAGTGCAGGAGAGTCTCAAGGAAGGGACAGCAGGAAGGATACCGTCTGCAAAGGCCAAGCTTTCCATTCAAACCAGAGCTTGCTTCTGTTCCAGAAAGAAAGCCATGCTGTGATAAGAACATGAACAACCATCAGCACCACAGGGACGCTTCACGTCTTTTCTTCTTTGTGTCACTTTCTTGTATTAGCCACCTAACTTGAAAAGGATGACATTGGGGGGGAAAGGGAAAGATAAAGCAGCCTGCACTTCCTGTTCCTCTTTGGACTTTACTAAGTGGAAGACAGAGCGCATGAGAGAACACATGTTATCAAGAAGTAAAATAAAGCTGTTGAGTTTTGTGCAGTGTTTCTATGTGCCTGGTAAGAATGAAATACATATGCATGTGGGAACTACAAAACATAAAATGAGTCGTTTTTGTGATCCCACACACAGGTTAAATGTTCCTGTATTTGTATTCAAAATTGGCATAACGCGATGTAAAGATGAGTGGCAAAAATTCATACTGATGATTCAAATTTTAAGCTTTCTTAACATTAAACATCAAAGTACCATGAGAAATCAAAAGAGAGACCGTGGAAGAAAAAAAAAACTTTATATTTTACTATTTTTTCTTTGAGGTACTGGGGATTGAATCCAGGGGATCTCTACCACCGAGTCACAACCCCATTCCTTTTTATTTTTTATTAGGAGACACGGTTTCCTTGAGTTGCTGAGGCTGGCTTCAAACTTGTGATCCTCTCTCCTCAGCCTCCCAGGTCACTATGATAAGGCGAGTGCCACTGAACCCAGGTAATTTTACTACCTTTCTCCTTTTGGAACCAGAGCCCCACATTTTCACTGCCCCTGCAAGTTACCTTTAACTTCTGGTCGTGTCTAACTCAAGAAAATGAAATTACATCGTCTGGGTATAAAGGAATGCCTGTCCATTGTTAATTCTTCTCTGGTGTTTCTTGGTTCTGTTTCAACCCCAGTCACAGAGCAAAATGGCTAAGGAGGAAAAAGACTTCTCCTCACCACAGTTCTGCATCCACCTCCATCCTCCATCCCCACCCCCGCCCAGCCCCAGCCACACACACACCTGCAAGTTCTATTTCAGAGCAGGAAACAGCACACTCCTAACTCTGTCCACAGATTCCTCACTTTGGTTCTTCCTAACGGTCTCTGAGACCACCTTTCCTCTGAACTCACAAACTTTCAGAGCTCTCCCTGCATCTCCTGTGGTCCTCCCCATACAACCTTGGGATATGCTTAAAAGAAAAACCAAAATTGTGCTGTAACACCAGAGGTGCCTTTTAAGGCTGGTGGGATGTGTGAAAGGAAATCTCAAGGCTTCTGTGAGTGTCTTGTTGCTAGCAGAGTCAATGGCCCTGCCTGATGTAAGTTGCTGTGATTGGAGATTCAAGGTTGAGAGGAGCTGGGATGTCCCTCCTAGTAGAGAAAAAGCAATTCAGATCTATAAAGGAAATCTGCAAGGGAAGAGGGGAGGAGGAGAGATGCGAGGGAAGAGAAGAGAAGTCGAATTTGCATCAGTAGACAGAACAAAGGACTAGGGATGTAGATGACTAATGATCAGTTTTAAATTACTTTATTGCCACCCTGTAATACTTTCTCCTCTCTGAAAACATTTATGTCCACACAAAGGCTTTGTGCAAATGAAATTGCATATTTTTTCTTGCTTTTTTATTAGAAATCAAATGAGGCGATTGAGGTTCCCATTATGGCAAGGACAGGGTAGGTGTGCTGGAGCTGGGTGATGACCCATGAATTTGACTCAACTGATTGGGTGAAATGAGAAGCTCTGAGCCAGAGTGATCTCAATAACATAACACCCGCCACTGGAAGTTTTCCCCAAACTGGGGGAAGGTACTGGACTTTCTGTAGGTCCCAGGATGGAGGTTCAAACCAATCTTATCTGGATCTAAAAGGGCAAGGAGAGTCCAGCTAGCTCTGAAATATGTACTTATTTGTGATCATGCATTCTCTTCTCTGCCAGACCTGTGTCAATGGGACCAGGGCTCTTGCAGGTAACCTCCCTCACAGCTTCCCTCAGGGAGGACAAGGGGAAATGGGCATCTTGAGGAAGAAGCCTCTGAGAAAGAGAGTTGGAGGAGGGGAGAGGACACTGAAAAATGACTGGCAAATTTGCTTTCACACAGTGAAAGCTCTAATAAGAGAAGTTTCCAAAATAGAATTATCCTTCAAGAACCGATTGCCTTTTTATCTCCCACC
The DNA here is from genome assembly GCF_902686445.1 of Sciurus carolinensis. Taxonomy (NCBI): domain Eukaryota; kingdom Metazoa; phylum Chordata; class Mammalia; order Rodentia; family Sciuridae; genus Sciurus; species Sciurus carolinensis. Next base: position 30,950,788 of record NC_062226.1, read on the forward strand.
TCCTGCTATTTTTTTTTTTTTTTAAGTCAGCACTGGATATCCATATCCCTCAGTGGGGTGCTTCCCCACTGAGCTACCACTGAATACCGAGCTACATATTTTGTTGTTGTTGTTGTTGTTGGATTGTTGTTGTTGCTGCTGTTGTTGTTTTGAGACAAGTTGCGGAAGCTGATCTCAAACTTTTGATCCCCGCCCCCGCCTCAGACTCCCGAGTGCCTGGGATTACAGCCCTCTTCCCACTTTTAAAAGTGACAGCTTTTACATTCCTCCCTGGAATCAAAGGAACTCTATTCTCCCTTGGTAACTGACTCAAAGAAGAGCGGCAAAAGAGAGTAGCAGAAGAGGGCAGGACCAGGGCAGGCAACAGATTAAAAGAGAATAACTCCTCCCTCCTTTCCGCACCCCACCTTCCCCGCCAGGTCTTCTGCCACTTGATCATGAGCATTCTGCATGCAGCCTCCTGCTGGGAGGTCAGTAGTTGGAAGCAAAGCACCCTGGGCTCCCGGCCAGGGAGATAACTTGTTCCAGACTCTTACTTACACCACCATGTGGCAGCCCAAGGCAGGTGTTACCCTGCCTGGGGGTTGGTGTGCCACAGAGGACATGCTGTCTCCACGCAGTCCTGCCACGCACCTTGAACGATGTGACACGGGGGCTAGTGAGGGGAACCTGTCGGCCTGCCTGGCAGGCTGGCCCTCCCTGCCACTCAATCTGCTCCTGACTCAGAGGCATGGGTACATGGCCTTATCTCGGCATTCCTTCCCTCATTCCCCTTTAATATATTTCCATAAGCAAAACTGCCATTGTCTTTATTCTTCGCAGACCTGCTTCCACCGGTCTCTGGCCTTCTGTGTATAAATTGTATAGCCTTCAAGAGGGGATACCTCTTCATGGTTGTGTGTGTATACAACGTTGGGATGGACTCCGGATTCAGCTTTATTTTTCTATATGTTAGAGGGAGAAATATCTTGTAGGTAGAAGTGAGATGGGAAGATTCTGGATGAAGGATACAGGAGATAATGTGGTACTTTTAAATGACTCCTCTTTGGTGACAAAGAAGGAGAAGGGAACTTGGAGAATGTGGAGAGAGAACGAGGACAATGGGCGACACCTGTTATTTTCACAGTCCTTACCTCTGGCCAACATTATGCTTAACCCTGATTCATTATTCAACCCAATCCTCTAACAATGATGTGAGGTAACTTTTACTATCATCCTTTTACTAATCAGGCTCAGAAAAAAGTACAGAATTTTCCCAAAGTATCATAGCAAGAAGGCTCAGAATTAGAATTTGAAACAAGTTCTATCTGACCTTCAAGTTCAAATTCTTAATGACTGTTATAACTGACTCACCAAGAAAATGTATGGGCGGACCGTCAAGAAAGAGATGAATTTGTAGATGACTGAGTTAATTCCGGGGAGGTTGAGCAGCCCTGTTCTTTATTTGATGGGAGAGAAGGTGGCACCAAGGTGGCCACTGCCAGTTGACTGGTCTACCATCTGCTTAAGCTACTGGCCCCTGGGCAGTCTGAGCCTTTACCCAATTTACCAGTTCCGGATCAGTTCCAGTTGGCCCTCTTCATTCCTGAAGAGTGCTGAAGTGGGATGAAGCAAACCTGAAAAATAAGGGGAAATGAGGCAGGGGGCTAGAACCTTCCTGCCTTCCATGCATGCCAACATTTTGAAGATCTCTAGGTAAGAGTCAGTATATAATCCAATTTTTCTAAAAGAAAATATTTTACAGTTGAAGTTTCTTATGGCTTTATCATAAAATATTTCCTTTGTTCCAGGACAACTATGTTTCAAAAACACGCCATTTTCGGGTAAAAAATAGACTATCACAGCCTGAAGAAACCCTTCCTTCACATAGATAAGAAGCTCAAAGTTTGTGGAGAACCTTATACTCATAGACCTGTATTTCAGTCCCTGCCCTGCTTACTAATGGCATGACTTTGGGCAAGATATCAGATCATTGCCCTCCTCTCCAAAACAATGCCTAGGCTGCTGATGAATGGGGATTAGTGGTGCATTGTTTGGGAAGTGCCCTGCAAGGAGGAGGTGCTCAACAAATGGCAATGCCCCCTCGTGAGCAATGCCATCTAGTTATGAAGGGTAGAGTTAGGACCAGAATCTTGTTTCTGGATTCTGAAACTCTGTGTGTGTGTGTGTGTGTCTGCCATACATGCCGCAGGAGCAGTGGAATGTCTGTTTCTGTGAAGTAACATGAAGTGTCTTTATAATAATGTAGGGATTCTTAGATTTCAGAACACTGGTTCAGATGCTATCATTTGAGCAATGCAGCAACAGGAGAGCTGGGCCCACTGTACATAGCACAGAAGGGAGTTGGGAGGAGGGGCTTCCTCCAGGTCTGTGGCTGGATCCAGCACCCAGACCTCATGTTTCCTCATCTGGAGATTTTTCCTCTTGCACACAATGCTTTTCCACCTAAAGGCCAACAGTTTTACCACAGAGATAAGGAACAGTGAAAGAAATATTAGACTGGGGGTTATAAATGACATAAGTAACCAACAACCAGATTAGATAGTGAGGGGAAAATTGGACTTTGAGATGATTGAGCAAAAGGCAAAGAGAAAACACTGAGGAGATGGTAAATAACCCAATGTGAGGGGACGTGGGAACATGGGGATTGGTGGCCTCTGAGGACCACAGTGTAACTATTTCCCGTCACATAAATACTGGTCCCTCAGTAATTCTAAAATTGTTTCCTAATGACCCTGCTTCCACAGCATCCTAACTTCATCTACTCATTTCCTCAGTTAAGGAAAACCTCAAATTCTTGATGAATGAATTTTTGATGAATAATGACTCCTGATTTCAGAGTCTTGAAAACATTCCAAACACCAAAGCAGGTTATAGTAAACAAGGAAACACACAAATCACAGATTGAAAAAGATAATTTTAGGTTCCAGTCATGATCCTTCCAGTTGCATTGTGTAGATGTGGTCCCGTTTCGTCAAAGTTCTTTCTCCATTTCAAGCTTCAGTTTTACTCTCCAGTATCAAAGGAGGTGATATTTCTAATTCCGAGAATATGAATACTCTCACATTCACTTACATTGAATAATGAATTTACACAGTCACTCTAGTCATAGAATGCATAGAGTTCAGATTTTCTAGCAATGAAGAGTGTTTGAAAATTTGACATGAAGAAATGTACTGACTCTTCCATTCCCACGTTGCCCTGAGCTTCATTATGGTGTCTTAAGATGATACACTCCAATTCTGAGCCTTTAAAAATGAGTGAATTGTGTAGTATGTGGCTCTAGTTTAATGAGGCTGATACACTAGTAAAATAATTGAAAGCAGGGTTTTAAAAGAAATTTCTACATTCATGTTCATGATATCATTATTCACAATAGCCAAAAGATGGAAGCAGCCCAAGGGTCCACTGACTGTTGAATGGATGGACAAAATGTGGCACACATACAATAGGGAATATTATTCAATCTTTAAAAGGAAGAATTCTGACATATGCTACAACATGCACGAAACTCGAGGACATTATACTAAGTGAAATAAGCTGGTTGCAAACACACAACTGTGATTTTATGAAGTACCTAGAGTAGCCAGACTCATAGAATCAGAATATAGAATGGTGGTTTCCAGAATATCTGTGCAGAGTGGAATGGAGAGTTGTTTAATGGGTAGAGAGCTTCAGTTTTGCACAGGTTCTGGAGATTGATGATAAAACAAAGTACATGTACTCAATGATACTGAACTGGACACTTAAAAGTGATTAAGATGGTACATTTTATCTTATGTGTATTTTAGCACAATATTTTTGAGGAGTGGAGAACTATGGTTCTTGTGTAACATTGCAGGGGAGATGCAACTTGGATTCCCATGAAATTCCAAATGAATAATGACAGAAAAGTTTTTGAACCCTAGGACGTTTTTAGAAGAAAGCAAAGGTTATATTCTACTTGTCAATAATTACAAAGATTACAGGGATACTAATTATAAGCCAGTTAATCTGGACTTTTTTGAGATTTATATTAATGCATTAATATATTAATTAATTCATTTATTCAACAAAAATTGACTGGTAACTTACTGTAATCCAGACATGGGACTGGAAGTTGAGCAGACAGTGGTGAAGCATCGCTGGCCCTTCTCTCTGGCGTCTTGTAGGTGAGTTGAAGCAACTGGTATGAAGCATGCATTGGCTGTGTAAAAATCTGAAATAGGTAGACTTTTGTTAGGTCTTTTCTTTTGTGTTACTTCAGAGTCATCCACGAACACTGCAGTAACAAGAACAACCACAGCCACCACCACGACCACCTTTTACTACTTTTCATACTCATTGGTTTGGTGTGATTTAATTCCTGACCTCGACGCTATCTTTCAGGACCTGATGTTTCAGTCACTTTTACTCATTTTATATTCTTCACAAAATATATCCTCTACAAAAGTCTCCACAACTACCAAAACACTACACATAGAAGTTCAGTAAAGATTTTGTCAACTATGCTGAGATAACACTAGCCCTATCTCCATAATCAAAATCATGACTGCTGATTTCAGAGTTATGAAACCATCCCAACCACCGAATCAGAGTGCAATTCAACAAGAAAATATCTATATCACAGATTGGGGGAGATATTTTAAAATTCCAGCCATGATTCTTCAAGTTGCATTGTGTAGGTGTGGGCTTCTTTTTATGAAAGTTCTTTCTCATAATATCATTAATCCTATAGTGAATATAACTCTATGATACATAAAATTTACTTACATAAACAAGTTTGTCTCTCATCTCACACCTTGTACTGTGTGCCTGAATACATTCAACTCTATGGCCTGATGATTGATTTCTGTATCACATTCAAACTGGAAGTACTTAGAATGGGGAATGGGGTAGAGAGTGGAGACTAATTTGGCAGTTGTGGGAGGTATTGACAGTAATGATTATGAATGACATCAGTGTACTGCCTCTTAAAATAATCAATAATTGGAGATCTCTGAATCAGAGGTGTGTTCATATTTACCTGTTTCATGAAAATTCACCCTATGTTAGACCACTAATGTTCATGCTTCACAATTCATTTCTGATGGAGGCATTACTAACCCATTTAACAGATGGTGAAACAGTGGACCAAAAAGGTGAGGACTTGGCTGGGGATGTAGCTCAATGGTAGAACACTTACCTATCATGCAGGAGGCCCTGGGTTCAACTCCCAGTGTAGTTAAAAAAGAGAGAAAAGATTGGGAAATTCCCCCATGTTTCACAGACTCCAAGTCCCATGGTATTTCAATTTTGAACACTTCACAGGGTTAGAAGGTTTTTTAAAATAACATCTTCAACCAAAAAAAAAAAACCAAAATAAATAATCTGTTCTGCTTGGGGTCCTTGTTTCTCTAAGGTCCAGTAAACCCTTAGCTTGGCTTTCCTGAACTTTGAGTTTCAGCAGCACATCAAGCCCTGGAGGTGGGCAAATGCTGATGCCAGAGGAGCAGCAGCAGGCAGGTTGGTACTGCTCAGGGCCAGGTGTCCTCCTGCTCCTCTGACGTGCCTGGCCAGTCTGCTGTTCACGTGAAACTACGCCCAGCATGACCAGGAACACCTAGGTCTGCCGACGCAAGTCATTCCTCTCTGATTAATGCAGGTTGAATGTCCAAGGTTATAAACTGCTGAGAGAGAGACAGGGAAAAGCCGATCTATACTGTCTGTGTTCACTAAAACGTAAACAGGTCTGCTTTAGACCAATGACTTGGAGCAAGACATAGTCGGCTCATAACTGTTCTGTGACTCCAGACAAGTTATTTACCTTCTTTGAACCAGAATTATTTCTGTGCATAAAATAGGAGTAACAAGCCTTTCCTCAGAGAGGAACCGAGACTGAAGATCATGTAGAAAAGGAACCAGGTGCACCACAGAGCCTTAAAAGAGAAAAGAAAGCTATGGTGATTGTCATTATTGTAACAAGAATAGGTGTACCTAGGGGCTGGGGCTATAGCTCAGTTGGTAGAGTGCTCACCTCCCATGCACAAGACTCTGGGTTCAATCCCCAGCACCAAAAATAAAAATAGCTGCATCTTTTGGCAGGTTGAATCTTTTAGTCACAGTTCTGACCACCCCAGTTTTGGCCTCCAAAGTCACTCACTCTCCAATCTTCATCACCATCTGCCTCTTCTTCCTCCATTCTTTTTTTTTAATTTATTTTTATTGTAAACAAATGAGATACAACTTGTTTCTCTGTTTGTACATGAAGTAGAGGCATACCATTTGTGTAATCATACATTTACATAGGGTAATGGTGTTTGATTCATTCTGTTATTTTTTCCTTCCCCCAACCCCTCCCACCCCTCTTTTCCCTCTACGCAGTCCCTCCTTCCTCCATTCTTGCTCCCCCTCCCACCACTCATTATGTGTCATCATTGGTTTATCAGCAAGATCTTTCATCCTTTGGTTTTTTGAGATTGGCTTATCTCACTTAGCATGATATTCTCCAATTTCATCCATTCGCCTGCAAATGCCATAATTTTATTATTCATTATGACTGCGTAATATTCCATTGTATATATATACCACAGTTTCTTTATCCATTCATCAATTGAAAGGCATCTAGGTTGGTTCCACAATCTGGCTATTGTGAATTGAGCAACTGTGAACATTGATGTGGCATTCTTTTTTAACAAAATCCATATGTCTCCAGATGAGGTCACCTTGGTCTCAAGAATCAAGTGCCTTGTTCTTGAATGAGCACCAGGTGGAGATGGGGGGGGAACAGAAAATGAAGTCAAGGTGACTGATGAGAACTTCACCTGGTCTAATCCTCTGATATCCTCAGGACAGCCTTGATCAAAACTTCCCTCACCAAAGGAACCCCAGTTTCTTCAGACAGTCCAGTTTCCTTCAGTAATCAGAGACAATGTCTAGCACTTCCTACTTTAAGAAAGAGTCTTACTGTATTTGGAAAACCTAATTCTCTTGCTTCTTTTCTCTTTATGTTATTGATATTTCACTTTTTCACTAAATAGATTCTACTGTTCATATTTTGCTCTGCACCATCAACCACTTTGGTTATGTTTTCTTTTGTTTTCCATTTTATGAGTTATTCCAAAAGAACATGTTCCAGAGAATTTATATTTTCCTATAATCATGGCCATTGTATTATGTTTCAGATTTCTCCCATTTATTTGCCTCAGAAAGCATTTGATATTTTCACTTACTTTCTCAAGAAATAAATTTTGGTTTAATGCTCAAGGAAAAATTTTTGTAGAATGAACTGGTACTTAGGGCTGCATTTGGGAGAACTGATGGCTTTGATCCAACACTTGGACTTTACTTCTGTTTTTTACCAACTTTGAAGACAAAAGTAGAAACGTTGAAAGAAAATGACAAAAGGCGTAAAAGATGGTAGCTTCTGGTGATCCTCCATCAGGAAGCCCCACTTAATTTTTGTAGACGAGGTAGGATGGGAAAAAGATGATTTTTTAAAAGAAGATATTTGAATTTTATTTTCCATCAAAACAAAATCTATACATAGGGAATTCAAAATTCAGAATCTATTTCTTCCGGTGAAAGATGATTCAAATATAATTATAAATTATAGAATAAGTTATTGGAATTGGCCACTAGCAAAGCATTGAAGATAAATAATGAAAATATAGCACTGCTTGTCTAATTTGGAAATAATGGTTCTTGAATGCCTACTGTATACAAGTATTTTATAAACTCAATGCTCCTGTGAAGGAGAAATTCTACTTTGCAGAGGAGGAAATTAAAGCTCAGAGTAGTAAAATAAATAAATACATATATACATACCTTGATCATGGTCATGTTTTTAATAAGTACTGGAACTAAACTAATAAGACTTCTTCCCAGGATCCCTTGATGGACCCTAGAGCTCAGTCATTCTCTAGCTGTGTGATTCGGGGGCCTCTTGGAGTCCACCATTCCTCAGTTTCCTCACCTGCAAAGTGTAAGGTGTTGATCAGCAGTCATGTGATCTAAAGTCAGCCTTTGCAGCTTTAACATTCTATGAGTCTAAGGAGGGTGTGAGCATGATTAGAAGGATTGGTTGATTATGAACCAATCAGAGTTATTGAATAAACACCTCCCTACCGGGCCAAGGTAGGAAGGGGAGGACAAAAGTTAAAAAAAAAAAAAAAAAAAAAAGACTGATGAGAAGTCTATAAAAACTGTGTGCTTTCAAAGATCGTCCTACGAGGCAGCTGCGACCTCACCCACAGCTTCTGATATCTCAGAGGGCTCTTCTCTCTCAAACCGTAAGTAAAAGAGCTTCCTTTGAATATCCAGACAGCACCAGTGAATCAGGGCTTAATGATAGCCCTGCGTCTGGAGGGGAAGTCCTGCTTGCCTTTGTTTACCGGAGAAGCCAGGCGGCAGCTTGGCAGAGGTGCTGAAATCACAGTGTACTCTCTCAGCACAGACTCCTAGCACTTTTCCTCAAGTGGCCAAATGGTCCAGATTGATTGCCAGTTACCTCATTACCTGTCCAAGGCACTTATGAGTCTGTGGTCTGGGAAATTTACTGGAACATTTCTAATTTTTTGGAGCCCAGTCAGTTTTGAGGTTCCTGTTCACTTCTACTTTCCTTTTATTATAACTACTTATTTCAGTGAGTTATTTACATATGTATTGCCTTATGTCATTTTCTACATTCTCTTCCCACATGTACTCATACTAGCACTGAAGTTTCTTTGTGACCAAAATGAGCCCTTGGAGTGTTTTGCTCTTTGCCTTCACCCACTGCTCAAATGAAGAAACAACAGGGTTGGAAACTTCACCGGGCATGGTCATTCTGCGATTATGGATGTTCAAGTCCTCTGCTCACTTGGTGCTTTCTGTCACATTTCTCTCTGGCATCAGACAATGTGAAGACTGATTTATTTTAGTACATTTGCTCTACTTTATGAAAAACAGGCATGTTATGAAAATATGTTATCTTTTTCACAAACTTCTCTTTAAACAGTTACCTGGGGCTCTAGTTGCCAGTTTGGATGCAGCAGTGGCTTGAGTTCTGCAGCTGTGGTATTTACCACTTTAGCCAAGGCAAATCTGTGGACCCAGGTTAGGGTCAGAGGTGCTAGGGCAGGGAATGGTGTAGTTGCTGGAAATCTGAGAGTTCCTGTGGTTTAGATGACAGTTCAGTGGAAACAGCAACACTCAGGTCTCTTTCTGGGCTGAACCATGTGTTCAAAGGCACTGGGGATCAGGTCTGCCAGGGCTTCCCTAGACCATCTCACTGCACTTGTCTCTCTGGCACTGGGGTGGGTAATAAAGCTGTGCACATCTTCATGCATCTGTGCATGAGAGTGCTGCACACAGTGCTTAGCAATCATGAGCTTTCAATGAATGGCATGCCCTGCTCTGTGTTCATCCTCTTAGAAACCCATCTGCCTTGTACAGAAGCACATGGATTCTCTGCTGTCTTATAATTCTCTGGGAGTTAAATGTCCATATTGTATAAATGACTATTTCATAGAACCTCTTTAGGAAGATAGAAAGAACCACACTGTAGGATGCTATTGATGATTTGACTGAAGAAGGACTAGAAATCAGATTCTAAGTCATAAGCCAGGAGACTGTGACATGCGATCCTAGAACATCACAATTCAGAAGGGACATCAGTTAGACAGAGTGGCCCTGGGCCTCAGTTTCCAGGCCTCATCTCTAAAGTGGTAGGATTGATGCAAATATTTCTCTAAGATCTTCTGTAGTTACTCTGTGTTAATACATGTTAATGTTCACAACCTTCAGCCAGATTCGTGTATATATATATGTACATATATATATGTGTGTGTGTGTATACATGTATTTACATACTTGCTCATCAAGACATCAAACATTACTAAGGATGTATAAAGTGAAATATGAGGGTCTCCCCACCCTATCCCATTCCCCAAAGGTAACATGAGAATGTTACTGTTTGTATATACAGACCTACAAATAGTATGTGAATATACTTTTTTTATTAAAAAAATAGGGTGATGATTGCATATTTCTCTGAAACTTGCTTTTTTCACTTAACATAATGTGAACAACTTCTCATTGCACTTTTAAAAAACAGTTGGCATGAGACCTCTGCGATCAGAGGCTTAGGGGCACAATAATAATTGATTCTTATTATCCATTCCAGGCCAGCCTTCTGTCTCCTGGCAGTGAACATTGGCCTGTGACCCTGTTTTATGATTAACAGAGAGGCAACATTTGTGCTGATGTGGTACAGACCTTTAATCCTTCTGCATAAGTTTAACTTCCTGCAAATAGTATGAGTTGGACTTGACTTTTCTCTGTTATTTGGTTGAGTCAGCAAACCCAGAATGGGGAAAACAACTTGTAGTAAATAGAAACATGGAAGTCATTTAGATGATTATTTTTTTAAAAGTTTAAAAAGAGATAAATAGAAACACATTGCACTTTTATAATGCTGTATAAAGCACCTTCATATTTATTATGCAATTCTACAAATTCATTTTGAGCAACTATGGTGAGCAGGGTACTTGTAGTTTGCATGGAGTCACTTGGCAATAAGACAACCAGAGTAGATATTACCACCATTTAATTCATAATAAACTAAGAGAAGTTACTGACTTGCCCAAGTCCCAGCTAGGAATGGTAGAACATAACTGGTCTTTGAGCACAGGTCTGTCTGATCTACAAACCCGAAATTGCTGATGAATGTGGCAGACCCTTATGAATTGCTAATGTCTGTGGTGTGATGATTCATAGCCTAAGGTACTCTGGGACTGTCGTCAAGGACATCAGGATCCATCCCGAGGCCAATTTCCTTCCCCATCCTCACTCTTTTCCTTGAATAGGTGGGAGTACCATCTCTTTTCCCAACTTTGTGTCTTATTGAGTATTGGTCCTTAGACAAATAATTAAAACTCTTTTATTATTTTCTATTTCTCATTATTTTCTAGTCTATTAAGTAAAAAAGGGAAAGAGCCCAACTGCTCTCTGGAATTATTGTGAGGACTAAATTATATGTCAACCAATTAGCAGAATGATTGGCAATAAATGGTAATTTTTAATTGTTATCATGCTATTTTTTCCCTTTCCCTTCATTAAGGAAACATTTTTATTTTTTGGTAATTTTCATCTCCTTTGTGCAAATAATTAAACTGGGAAGGAAAAATTGCACCTTGGTCTAAAGGTTACCATGGCACCAGAAATCCACAGAACAGAGAGCTAGCCCATTGCTGAAGTTCCCTCTATTTGTCAGGGTTTAGTGAGTCACTGATTAGCTGGTTCAGCCTCAGAATCAGTGACCTCCAGGTCTCCTGGAAAGCATCTGATTTAGGATCGCCATGAGTATTTGGCATCTTACCTTCATCCATTATGACTATTTGGAACTACTTAGGCAAAGGGGGAGAAAACATATCTTATTTGTTTATCCAGCTGTGGAAATGAGCCAGAAAGTTCAGAGGGGCCTGCAAAGTTCATCTGTGCTGGCCGTCTTGGTCGCAGACCCATTTGAGCACCCACATTTTGTGCACAGCTCTCTTGCACTCTTTTTCCAGGTCTTCACCATGGCCCACCGATTTCCAGCCCTCACTGCAGAACAGAAGAAGGAACTTTCTGAAATTGCCCAGCGCATCGTTGCCAATGGAAAGGGCATCCTGGCTGCAGATGAATCTGTAGGTGAGTGTGAGACATGGTCGTGTCATGCGACAGCATACTCTTATTTCCACACTTAGCAACTTTATAATCATTCTCTTTCTCTCTGAGGAAGTAAGAGTGTAGGTACATATGAGAGGGAGCAGAAGATTCAGTGAGCGTAAGTCTTTTGAAACCTATAGTTCCAGCAGGTAGATTCTGAAAAATCAAGGCAAGAGAGACTCCAACCCCCCATCTTAAGGCCCTTGCTAGGGTCATTTAAATCTAGCCTGTAGCAAGACCAAGAACTCAGTAATCAGGGGGAGATCAGATAAGCAGGTGTCTGCTGCTAGTAAGAAGTCAGTTTAAAGTCAGCCCAGTTAGGAGTCTGCAGGGTAGAATCTGTATCTGTAGTGGACCAGGGCTCATGGCTAAGGGAACCCCAGGGTGGCAGTGGGGAGAGCTGTGGAAGCCTTGCACAGCTTAGCCCAAAATGATAGAAGCTAAAATTAAGAGCCTTCCCCCTTTTTCCTTCCACTGCAAATACATTCAGTGAGATTGAGCACTAGATCAGGGGAGGGCTAGAGAGGATTAAGGGCCTTCCATATCTATCTGGTCCCAAAGGTAGATTCCAACCTGACTCCTACATGCCCAGTCCATACAGCTGCTAACTAGCAACTTTCCCCTGGGAGACAAAATTTCAGGGAGGAGATTTGAAGATCAGAATTTAAAAAGAGAGTCTTGCTTTCCATCCTGGCAAGGATCACTAAATGTGGAGAGGGACCACAGGAAAGCCTTGGCTTGCTCCTTATGCTGCCTTTGGCCCACCCCCATCAGGCACCATGGGAAACCGCCTGCAGAGGATCAAGGTGGAAAACACAGAGGAGAACCGCAGGCAGTTCCGAGAAATCCTCTTTTCTGTGGACAATTCCATCAACCAGAGCATCGGGGGAGTGATCCTTTTCCACGAGACCCTCTACCAGAAGGACAGCCAGGGAAAGCTGTTCAGAAACATCCTCAAGGAGAAGGGCATCGTGGTGGGCATCAAGGTGAATACTTCCTGCCTCTTCCCAGACAAGCTCCCAGCACACTGGGCAGGGCGGGGCCGACACCCGGCATTCTCAGCATCTCATTTCTCATCTTCCCATCGTCATCTTCTTCCCACGGAGAACCAGATCCTCTCCTAGACTTTTCTTCCGGTTCCCTTGTCTTTCAATTGCTTTTTCTACAAGGCACTTAATCTCTCTGCATCTCCACTTCCTCATTTCTCAAAATGGGAGTATTGGTACCTACCTCATAAAGTTCTTGTAAGGATAAAATGAGTTTTTTAAACAGTTCCTATCACATAACTATTTGATTAATGGCAGCTATTTAGGTTAAAGTACCTATTGTTCTGTCTTCTAACTAGGTCTTCTATTACTGCATGAATTTCTCCAGTAAAAATTAATATTCATTCATTGGGTGCTTATAATTCCAAGCACTCATTTAATCCTCTGGGCGACCTCTGGAAGTAGACTCATTTATTATCCTTATTTTAGAGATGAGTTGAGAATACTGAACCACATGAGGTAACATACTTTGCCCATACTCAGACTGTCTAATGAGTTGTGGATTTAGCATCTGCTCTTTTGATGTGTAGAGTAGGGGCTGCTTCCTTATTCTTTACCTCCAGTCCAAACACCATGCCTAGTAGGTGAAGGGGCTCAATAAATGTCAGGATTGACATTCTCACTCTGTTCCTTCTAGGTAACTTTCCTTCTGCAGTGGACTGAACTGGATCTGTCTCCCAACCCCACTCCCGCTGTACACCTTCCTAATTTGCTCCTTAGCTTGTGAAAGACAAGAATAGCACCAGGAGGTTTGCTTTATATTTTGCTGACATTCAGCATCTGCTAATTACTTGTTAATTATTTGTATCCACAGTTAGACCAAGGAGGTGCTCCCCTTGCAGGAACTAACAAAGAAACCTCCATTCAAGGTAAGGCTACCACCTCCTGATTTGAGTCATCCTCATATAGGCTAGAAATGAAGGTGATTAAAGAAGAAAGCAAGGGAAAATGAAATATGAATATTACTCTCATTTTAGAGCCATTCACACCTGGATTTTGATACCAGTTCCTCCATTTAATATCTGTGTGATTTTGGACCAGTCATTGAAATGCTCTGAGTTTCAGTTTTCTTACCTATATATGGGATACCAGCATCTACTTCGCAGAGTAGTTGTGGGGATTACATCAGACATTGTACACAAAGTGGTCACCACAGTGTGTTGCACAAAGGAGATATTCTACATGGAACTATTATCTTTTAAGAGAAATCCAGCAGCAGTAGAAAGGAAAGTCCCCAAGTTTTGAGATCAGACACACCTGGGTTTGAACCCTTGTTCCATCCCAGGCTACATAGATAATTTTGCAAGGTACTTTACTGCCAAGTAGACAATTCTTAACCTCAGCATTGGGTTAGTTAAGCAGACTTTGAATTACAGCTGTTACTTTCAGTCTTTCAAACTGTAAGGTAAAGTGACTTAACCACTTGGAACCTCAGTTTTCACATCTGTAACGTGAGTAATAATATGAACTCTTAGTTACCTCTGTTCTACTATGGAGTGTCCAGTATGTACATTAAAAACATATTCATTAGTTCTAGGTCTTGTGGACCATTATTGTGATTAAAGCTATTTTCCTGGATGTTGTCAGTCCCAAACTCTGTGGTCTGAAGGCTAAGCCAAAAGAGAACTTCACTTTGTCAGTGGTCCCACACACAGATCAGACACAGGAGTGCAAAGAAGCCATTCTGTCTTTTGTGACTTGCAGGGCTTGATGGTCTCTCAGAGCGCTGTGCTCAGTACAAGAAAGATGGTGTTGACTTTGGGAAGTGGCGTGCTGTGCTAAGGATTGCTGACCAGTGCCCCTCCAGCCTTGCTATCCAAGAAAATGCCAATGCCCTGGCCCGCTACGCCAGCATCTGTCAGCAGGTGCTCTGCCTTTCCTGGGTTAAGAAACAGTAAAATAGAACTTTCTTCAGAGCCTCTCTTTTCGATTTTACTATAATCACATGTAGTTCCTCCTCTTCCCTCACTATATACTGGTGGCATTTTTTACTACATTTGTTATAGCCAAGTGAATAGGGAGAGATTTGGTCCCATAAACTGGTAGAAGCCCCACTAAGTAAGGAGCTCAAAGGCCAGGGCTGTCAACTGCTGCCCTTTACCAAAGCTCCATAAACCAAATCTTAAAAACAATAAGGTTCTTGAGGCCAGGGTACTTGCTTGTCTTTGATCCATAATGTCCAAGATATGACTCTCTTAGCTATCTAGCCAGAGGGCAATAGCTCAGATATAGTCCCAGTGTAAATAGTTTCATGGAGGATGGTGGCTTGACACCCAAGTTTCCAACCAACACATGCTGAAGTATTTCCAGGGCAAAGTTAATTCTGATGTACTTCTGTGAGTACTGTGTTGGGGTTATTAAAGTTGCAGACACCCGGAAATTCCCAATTAAAACTGTAAACTCTGCTTGAATTCTTCAATTAACTTACACCAGAGGCACCTTTCTTAGTAATTTAAACTTAACTTTCCTAAAAGGATGGCAGCTACGTTCTAAGGTAACTAGAATAATCTCTGGAACAAGATACAGAAATTAAGGGTTTGTATTTATTTTTTAATCCTATTCCTGAAAACCTTTTCTTTAACTTCACAGTTCTTTTACCTAAGCCACAAATGCTAACTAGATACTCCAGTTTCTTTTTACCTCCTTTAACTCATGTATATGATAGATTTTGTTTAAACCAATTGAATCTGTTGAATCTGCTCCTAAGGAAGGGATCAATCACAATGCCCACAGCTTCATTTTTGACCACCCCCTTCCCCACCCCATTTTCCTTTTTAGAATGGGCTGGTACCCATTGTTGAGCCAGAGGTAATTCCTGATGGAGACCATGACCTGGAACACTGCCAGTATGTAACTGAGAAGGTAGGTCTTAAATATATAGATCCAACTCCAGCGTAAAATCTTGTTTTTAAGTAACTGCTGTTATTAGCATGTAACGTGTTTTATTTGAAATAGCCTTTAGTTCAAAATCATTGTGTAACATGGAGAAGGTGAGGAGGTACTTATCAGCACTTCACTGTTTGGTATATGAAAGAAGAAAAGATTTGCATACCAAGATGGGTTGGAGAATCCTTTCTCACTATGGGAACTTGGTTGGGCAAGTCATATTATCTCTTTTGGATTTCACTTCCATTATGTGTACACTAAGAAATTTTAAAATAAGACCAACATGAGAAAAAGCTTTTAGAAAGCATGTTGCTCACATTTGACTTTATAAATTAGTCTTAGTAGTTCTAGGGTGATTTTTCTCATACACTGAGAAAGTGGGAGACATAATGTCACCTGAACTTAATTTCTCCCTTTACAAAGTTATGTGGACTGAAATGATATTTGAAAGCACTTCTGTCTATACTAAGTTTTTATGGGAATAGAGAAGGGAGGCCAGTTTAGATGTTCTCAACTAGCTATATTGAGGCAGTCTTATTATGGGATGACGTTGACCAAGGGCATAATGGGAAGAAATGAGTGAAAGGACCCTAGGAAGTAAAGCCATGCCATAGTTCACACAGTGGAACCACTGAAGTAGAGATGGTGGGGAAAGGCAGCATGGTTGTGCTCAGTGGCTACAGTTTACAATGCATTGCCCAGATAGGGCTGGAGGCTGATTGAGAAGCTCTTGCCAAACAAAGCATGGAGTTCCTCCATTCTGCATCTTTGTACTGTTGAAGTACTACAGTTAGAGGACTCTAAAATTGACTTCGAGTTTCACCTGTGTGGTCCCCTTGTCCTGCAGGTCCTGGCTGCGGTCTACAAGGCCCTGAGTGACCATCATGTTTACCTAGAGGGCACCCTGCTAAAGCCCAACATGGTGACTGCTGGACATGCTTGCACCAAGAAATATACACCCGAGCAAGTGGCTATGGCCACTGTCACAGCTCTCCACCGCACTGTTCCTGCAGCTGTTCCTGGTGAGGCCTTCTTTCTTCTCTAACTCAAGGTCTCATCCCTCAGTCTTTGAAAGAATGCCACAAGCATTTGAGCTTATTGTGGCATCTGCTTCTACCCTTGAAAGAGACCTCCACGGTCTCACAGGCAGCCAGCACGTCCCCTCCCACTCTATGATGCCAAGTCAGTCCAATGGCTCACATCTATTTATTTCCTCGATATTTCATTGCCCCCTTTTATTTATTAAATCCATTTTCTGCTTAGCCAACTAGTTTCAGCAAAGGCAAACTGATTTCTTTGACCCAGCCCCATGCAAATCAAGTGGAGAAAAGATTAAGATAGTACGTTTTGTACCTTGAGTAGGGTATATAAGGAGGGTCTAATACAGTGGAGTGGCTTCTTTCTTTCTAGGCATCTGCTTTTTGTCTGGTGGCATGAGTGAAGAGGATGCTACCCTTAATCTCAATGCTATCAACCTTTGCCCACTGCCAAAGCCCTGGAAACTAAGTTTCTCCTATGGACGGGCCCTGCAGGCCAGTGCACTGGATGCCTGGGGCGGCAAGGCTGCAAACAAGAAGGCAACCCAGGAAGCTTTCATGAAGCGGGCCTTGGTAAGATGCTTCTACCTCTTATCTACTTGATTAAGTTGATACTTGAGGCCTGATGTTCTTGCAATGGTGGAGCAACATTTTCTTCAGGCAATGAAGGTTTCTATAGGTGGTGCCTCATGGGTATTTGAAAATGTGGTATGAGAGCTCAGTAGGAAGATTGTGGCTAGAAAGAGTTCTGAATTATTCATGCTTGTAGTAGCACTAATGACAGTAAATCGAAGGTCTTTGGTTTCAAAGTGGCACTTCAGAGGGAAGAAGATAAGAGCACCAAAGTCTAAATTCAAGTCACCTTTCATTTTGGGAAGATGAACAAGAGAAGCCACCAAGAAAATCAGCTGTTATATAATAGGACGAAACAAGGATTCTGGGAACAAATAAAAAGAGTTTTAAGGGTCAGTAACTATATACTGCAGAGAGATTCAAAACAAAGACTGAGGAAAGGCACTGAGATTGGTATTTAGGAGCATATCAGTGACCCTCAACATTTTTAGTAGAGAGAAAAAGAAGAAAGGTGCCTCTTCAAGAAATTTGTCTAGAAAAGACCAGGAAAAGTGATCAGGAGAAATGAGGACCAAATAATAATGAACAAATGAATGAATGAATGAATGAATAAATAAATAAAGGTTTTAGTTAACTAGTAACCATTACTTTAAAAATACCCTCTGTGAGCCAAGTACTCACTGGAGTGAACAAATCAGACATAACCACTGCTCTCAGGCAGTTTAGAATTTAGTGAAATAGGGGAGAGGTTGGCCTTTTAAAATGTAAATCAAAAGGAGTATGAGGAGAGATAAACATTAGGAAATGGAAATAACTAAGAGTAAAAGGACTTAAAGAATAAAGGATTGCATGATACTAAGGATTAAATATGGATGGTATCATTGATCTCAGACAAAAAGAAGGAAAGATAAAAAGGAAGAAAGAGAACAGGTTTGGAATCAGCTTGGTAGAGTTGAGATGTAGCAGTTGATCATGATTGCAGTTGCAGAAAATGTGAAAGAAATGAGATTTCATTCCTGACAGTGGGGAAGTTTAGAAGCTGTTGAACGAATCTGCTAGGAAATTGACCAGACATTACAGCCAGACATAGCCAAGTGTCAAGTAAGTTACACATGCAACTGAAATGAGAGTGAGTTTGTAGTACATTAGCTTAGTTCCTAATTTTTCCTAAAGATGTTCTAAGGCCTGCAGGGAGATTTAGACAAACTTGAATGAGAAGAAGAGTAAAAGCAGGGTAAAAGACCAAAGGTTTAGTAGAGAGAGAGGAGTGACAGGTTAATTTCCTTGCTAACCATAAGGGAGTCTGCGTAAGAAATCAAGTTAATCAGAAGTTTGGTGAGGAGACCGTAAAGGAAAGGAAACCCCCCACCCCAAATTGAAAAACCATCTCTGGGACTGAAGAGGAGCATAAAGATACCATGGTTATGGTAGGCAGGGAATGGATATGCTGGTATGTGGCTGATGGGATGGGGAGGTGGGTCTCACAGGATGGAGGAATCATGAAAAGTATGGATGAGAAAAGCCATCCACAGAGAGGAAGGGAAGTTGAGTTTATCACCCAGGACAGTGGTTCTCAAGCTTGAATATGCATCCTAATGGCCTGAAGGCCTTGCTAAAATGCTGGCTGTGGAGCCCTCTCCACTGAATTTCAAACTCAGTAGGTCTGGAGTGAAACCAAAGTGTCCATTTCTAACATGATCCTAAGTGATGCTGATGGTCCATGAAAGACTCTGAGA
The DNA here is from genome assembly GCF_902686445.1 of Sciurus carolinensis. NCBI lineage: Eukaryota > Metazoa > Chordata > Mammalia > Rodentia > Sciuridae > Sciurus > Sciurus carolinensis. The sequence goes on from NC_062226.1 coordinate 30,969,715, forward strand.
ACAAATGATGTAAGATATCCAAATCTTGGAGAGTCCTGGAGAGAACAGACAATGGCAACAGTGACTGACAGAAGAAATGGTACCAACTATTATTATAAAAGTTTCATTATTCCAAATTTATCTTTAATTGGAATGTACACAGGGAATCAGATGATACTATGCTAACAACTATATCAAACTTACATATTCTTGTGGATGAATATAGGTAGAACACAGAAAAAGATGTAAACACTTTCTTTTTGTTATAGTACACTATACTATCGAAAAGTTTCTCAACTTTAATTTCCAGTACTGTCCTTGCAGTATGATTGGTACTACGAAGAGACTTTTCCAGTAACTGACACAAACCTAAACTTACCAAGGAAATGATCAGAAAACTAGGTCCAAAAGGAACATAACATGGAAGGAAGGGGAGGCATCAGCCTCAATATTTAGCGGTAGCACTATAAAGAGAAAAAAAGAAAAATGCAAATGAAGGGGTAGCTGGTTTCCAATGAGTGTGAAGTCAAGGGCTGCATTTCCTCTAATTTGGCGTCCTCTCTCATACTTGTTTTTCAGGCTAACTGCCAGGCAGCCAAAGGACAGTATGTTCACACGGGCTCCTCTAGTGCTGCTTCTACCCAGTCGCTCTTCACCGCCTGCTATACCTACTAGGTCCTGACACCCACCAGCTGGCTTCAGCTCCTCTAGGTGTCTGGGTAGGAAAGCTGACAGGGAACAGTCTTTCAATCGACCCTGGAAATTAAACAAAATTAGATTGGAACTGCTGGAAACACAACACATGCTAAATATCAGACATGGGAGAAACCAAATCAGTTGTTAAAACATAAATATGAATATCAAAGATCTGATGACTTTCGCACAGTAGTTTCCTTACAGTTCTAGTTCCCCATGCTCCAGAGTATTCACCCAAGAAAAGAACATTCTTCATAGAAAACCCATTCTCCATCTAAATAACAACTGCCAAGTAAAATACCTCAAAAGCTGAATGGGAAGCATATCTTATGGAAAAACCTTATCACTGGGAGATTATGAAGGAGACAGTAGCAATCCAAAAAGAAAGAAATAAAATGTTCTATAACTCTTCAGTTGGTATTGGGTGTGATTTTCTGCTGTTGTTGACAGACTCAGTATATTTCATTGTCTTTGACTCTACTAGACGTACCTGGCATTAATGGTCAGGGTCCTCAGTTTGGCTACTCATTGGAGTCAAATGGTAGATGCTCAGGCTACACCTTAGCCCAATTAAATCAGAAACTCTAGAAGTGCAATCCTCAAGTTATCAGATTTTTTAAAGCTCTCTTGGTGATTGCAATGTGCAGTCAAGTTTGAGAACGACCAGTCTAAATTTCAAGTTTGAGAATATTATAAAATTAAATCCATTCATAGTATGAAGCCAACTAAAATGCGGAATGATTTCCAGTAACTTGTGACAGATGTGACTTTGATGTTTGGAACATTGCTCTTCCAGTGTCCAGGTCAGTGACATGGAACTACATTTCCCTCTGCATGTCAACCACATTTCCTAGTATTGCAGTAAATAATATTCCCATAATTAGAATGTGTTGACTTTCAATGCTCAGGATTAATCTATAGAAGAAGCATGTAAGAAAATCATACTTACAAAAGAGAATTTGTACATCATAACTTTGGACAATACATAAATAATAATTTAACTGACAGAAGGTGGGATATATACAGGCACAAAGAAGTTGAGGAAAGCAAAGGGAGATAGGAATATTATGTAAAACTAATGGGTTAAGAAATAGTGCTGTAAGTCTTTTCAAAGTGATAAAGGAAATAATATAAATCATCAATATTCACATATCTATAATTAAAATATAGAAGAGGGTAGAAAATTTAATTCCTTGTCTTGAACATTACAAAGATGAAAGATAGTACTTAGAGTAAATAATTTTTTTAAAAAGTCATAAACATTCTATCTAGACTAAAAAGACAGAATTGGTCCAAAGGGGCTTGAGGAGAAAGACCTGGGAGTATAGCAATGGAGAGGTTACTTTTACTTATTTTGTACCCTCTATAGCATTTGACTATTTTTTGCTATATGCCTGTCATTACTTTTCTAAAAACAATTATATTTACTTAAATAATTCAGTCCTTTCTCAGAGGTCATTAGCCAAGTTTTCCTTTTACACACCATAAAATCAAACCCAGAGCAGTTAAATTACATGCCAAGGGTCACACAGTTAAAATATTTATCCAGACATAACTGAACCTGTGCTGTGAAGACACTTCTTAGATTCCCATTTAGTGGTTGAGTGTGAATTTCTAACCAATGTTGAGTTCTTTGTATCTTCGGCCAAGGTTGAATTATGTTGCACTGGGGATGAGGATTTATACAATGCATTTTCTGTGGCTCCCATCTGATATTTTTTTCCCACTAAAAGACTAGTTACTTTGAAATCTCAAATCCAATAGCTTCCTATATTCAGGGTAATACGAATACAAGTGTTATAAAAGCTTCAGATTTCAATTTTGACTAACTCTGTGATCACTGAGTAAATATATTAGTGGTTTCCTAGTTTTATGTAACTTGTCAGATTTATTCTAGGAGTGATTGAACACATACCAAAAATAAAATCTGGTACTACAAATAGAAAGGAATTAGATGTTTTATCTTTAGGATAGCCCTATCTGCATACCAGATCAGCTTACATAGCCTGACAAGACATACGCAAGTCATTGACTGGGGGTGGGTTATGGGGAGGAGAATCCAGTCAGATGACTGCATGTAACAAAACAGGAGATGGCATTTGGGTTAGACATTACAGGATGACAAAAGGAAGGGGACTGACTTTGTGCAAGAAAACACTGTGTTAAGTCACTTGAATATGATACTTTGAAGGTCTAAATATCAAGAGCCAAGGACACAAAAAATGACTCAATACTGGAAGGAACAAAAACAGGAAATTATTTTTGCTCTGAAGAGGAAGAGAGAGAAAAAGGAGGGAAGGGGCAGAGAAATGAGGGAGAAGAGGAAGAAAAGAGAAAGAAGGAAAAGGAGACAGGAAGACGCTAAGGCAATATGTAATTAAGGGGACATGACTAAAGGACTTTGAAGAAGAGACACTCTTGAGTAATCCAAAGATATTTGTCTTCTTGGGATGAAGAGCTTAGTTTCACATATGAATGTACATTATGCTTTAAAAAACGAGATACTGAAATGATTTGTAACAATTCATATGAATGAATTTAGCAGACACAGAAGCTAACTGTGACAGTGAGAATATGGGCCTTAAGAAACTTAGAGAAATCTTGGGGCAGGCTTTACTCAAAGTACAAAAGGGTCCATTTGATTTAACCCTCTCAAGGAAAAGACTCCTACTGACATCCAGATGTTGCCCACAGCAATAGAAGAGGAAACAGCTCTAGTGTGCAAAGGAGGTTGTCCAGAGTCACATAACCAGTTAGTGAGACTTGGGCCAGTGTGATGTGCAAAGTCCTCCTGGAAGGGTGTTCTCATGGTAGTTCAAAGCACAGGTTCTAGAGTTAGACTAGATTCAAATGCTGGCTCTGCCACTGATTAGCTCTGTGATCTTGTGCAAACAACCTTTCTGTAGTTTAGTATCTTAATCTCCAAAATAAGTAAAAGTATATTTTCACATACCTTTGAGACAATATATGAGTCAACACATTTCAGTAATAGGTTCACAGTCCCTTATGATATCCAAAAAGCTCTGAAAACCAAAAGTTTTCTCATAAATTTGCAGGGAATTATTCAGTAGCAAACTCTGACAAGAGGGTATCCATCATCATTATTCCACTTGATGGGATGCAGAAATATTAGGGTGATTGATAGTAGGTGCTTCCTGAGACCCTGCAGAGAGGGTTATGTAATATATAACATAAACATTATATTTACTCTTCAAAATCTGAAAAATTCTGATTTCCCAAACATGTATAGTCTCAAGGTTTTTAGATAATGAATTGTAGACCTTTCCTTAGTACAATATCTGCCACAATTCTAGAGTAGCAGATAAACTGCCCATGTTCAATAGACCCTGGTGGGGGGCGGGAGCTCATGCAATGTTACTAAGTCCCTAAGTCCATTTCTAAAAAGGATGAATTAAGAGACAGTAGTAGGGGTTTCAAGATGGCGAACTAGAGGGTGGCTGCATTTCATGTTGCTCCAGGACTCAGGATTCAAAAGAGGAGATATTGAGAGACTTGGGACCAACTCAAAGCCGCCGGGTGAGTCTCTCCCGTTGGGGAGGTGTCCCGGATGGGGCGGTAGTCCCAGAACGCAGGGAACTTTGTGAAGTAGAGTTGCTCAGTGAGACACCCCTCCCCCCACTGGAGCAGTGAACTCAGACAACTGGGAGCATCGTAGAAGAGGCCACTCAGCACAGCGCTTGGACTCGGAGCAACCCACCGGGGGTCCGGGCGGCTGCCCAGAGGAGGAGGTGTGTGGGGAGCTGTTTGGACTCAGAGCAACTGCTCCTGAACACCGGGGGGCTGCCCGGAGGAGGAGGAGGAGTGCAGCGGGTCACTTGGACTTGGAGTGACGGCACCAGAGCTACAGGCAGTTGCCCAGAGGAGGAGCTGCGCGGGGAGCTCTTTAGACTCAGAGTGACCGATTCTGAGCACCGGGGGGCTGCCCGGAGGAGGAGGAGGAGTGCGGTGGGTCGCTTAGACTCGGAGGGACTGCATCAGAGCTCCGGGCAACTGCTCAGAGGAGGAGGCGAGTGGTGAGTTGTTTGGACTCAAAACGACTGCTCCTGAACACCGGGGGGCTGCCCGGTGGAGGAGCATGGTGGGTCACTTGGTCTCGGAGTGGCTGCACCAGAGCTCCAGGCGGCTGCCCGGAGGAGGCGTGCGGCGGGTCGCTTGGACTCAGAGCGACCGCTCCTGAACACCCGGGGGGGCTGCCCAGAGGAGGAGGAGGAACGGGGCGGGTCACTTGGACTCGGAATGACCGTACCAGGGCTACGGGCAGTTGCTGGGAGGAGGAGGTGCGCAGTGAGTTGCTTGGACTCCTAGTGACTGCACTGGAACACCGGGCGGCTGTCCAGAGGAAGAGGCATGCGGCGGGCCGCTGGGACTCGGAGCAACTGTACGGGGCTCCAGGTGGCTGCTCAGAAGAGGGGCCACACAGCCAGGTGATTAGGTGCAGAGCAGGGTCCCAGGACCTAGGAGGCTTCTTGGTGGAAGAGCCACACAGAGACATGCTTAGGGGCGGAGCGAAGGTTCCAGGACTGTGGGCAGCTTCTCTGAGGAGGGGCAGCCTAAGGAAACTCACCTGCGAAGGGTGAGGCTCCCAGGCCCAGGAGGTAGGTCTGGGCCCCTGGGAACGTTGCAGAGGAAGGCAGCCCAGCCAAGGCGGTAGTTGTAGATTGAGGGGAACCTCTAGGAGGGGAACTGACCAGCAAGACCTCCCCACCGGGTGAGTCTTCCCTGCCGGGTGAGGTTTTCCCACAAGGACAGTAAAACCAGAGACACAGGCCCAAACAGGCCTTGCCTCAGCCTGCAGCCAGTTCCCCTTTGGATGACCATTGGTCAACAAGTGGAGGCACCTCTGCCCACTAGCAGGGAATATACCCCACCTGAAGGCCACCACCCCTAGAGAGGCAGCTTCCTTGTGGAACACCGCATTATCAACTTCCTCCAAGACTTCAGGCTACTGAAGAATAAAAGGGGATATACTAGAAATCTTCAGGGACATTATAAGTCAATAGAGGAAATATGCAATATCTTAGTGGTCCACTGATACCTGAACAATATGAGAAAACAAGGGAAGAAAATGCCCCAAACAAATCTAGATGATACATCAATAAAATCCAATGACAGCATGGCAGAAGAAATGACAGAAAGGGAGTTCAGAATGTACATAATTAAAATGATCAGGGAAGCAAACAATGAGATGAAAGAGCAAATGCAGGCATTGAATGATTGCACCAATCGACAGTTAAAAGAGCAAATACAGGAAGCAAAAGATCATTTCAATAAAGAGTTAGAGATATTGAAAAAAAACCAAACAGAAGTCCTTGAAATGAAGGAAACAATAAACCAAATTAAGAACTCCATAGAAAGCATAACCAATAGGATAGAACACCTGGAAGACAGACCTCAGATATTGAAGAAAAAATATTTAACCTTGAAAACAAAGTTGACCAAACAGAGAAGATGGCAAGAAATCATGAACAGAATGTCCAAGAATTATGGGATATCATGAAAAGGCCAAATTTGAGAATTATTGGGATTGAGGAAGGCTTAGAGAAAAAACCAAAGGAATGAACAATCTATTCAATGAAATAATATCAGAAAATTTCCCAAATCTGAAGAATGAAATGGAAAATCAAGTTCAAGAGGCTTATAGGACTCCAAATACACAAAATTACAACAGACCCACACCAAGGCACATTATAATGAAAATACTGAACATACAAAATAAAGACAGAATTTTAAAGGCTATGAGAGAAAAGAACCAAATTACATTCAGGAGGAAACCAATACGGATATTAGCAGATTTTTCAATCCAGACCCTAAAAGCTAGAAGGGCCTGGAACAACGTTTTTCAAGCTCTGAAAGAAAATGGATGCCAACCAAGAATCTTATACCCAGCAAAACTTACCTTCAAATTTGACGATAAAATAAAATCCTTCCATGATAAACAAAAACTAAAAGAATTTACAAAAAGAAAGCCAGCATTACAGAACATTCTCAGCAAAATGTTCCATGAGGAAGAGATGAAAAACAAAGAAGCAAATCAGCAAAGGGAGGAATTATCCTAAAGGAATTGTCAAATAAAGGAGGAATCAAGTCGTGTCAAAAAAATAAATAAATAAATAAAATTAAGAAAATGAACCAAATGACCGGGAATACAAATCATATCCCAATAATAACCCTGAATGTTAATGGCCTGAATTCATCAATCAAAAGACATATACTGGCAGATTGGATTAAAAAGAAAGATCCAACAATATGTTGCCTGCAAGAGAATCACCTCATAGAAAAAGATACCCATAGACTAAAGGTGAAAGGACGGGAAGAACATACCATGCACATGGACTTAGCAAAAAAGCTGGAGTATCCATCCTCATTTCAGATAATGTGGACTTCAAGCCAAAGTTAGTCAGAAGGGATAAAGAAGGACATTTCATACTGCTTAAGGGAAGCATAAATCAGCAAGACATAACAATCATAAATATCTATGCCCCAAACAGTGGCTCATCCATGTATGTCAAACAGATCCTTCTCAATTTCAGAAACCAAATAGACCATAACACAATAATACTAGGTAATTTTAACACACCTCTCTCACCACTGGACAGATCTTCCAAACAAAAATTGAACAAAGAAACCATAGATCTCAATAACACAATCAATAATTTAGACTTAACATTTATAGAATATACCATCCAACCAAGAGTGAATACACTTTCTTCTCAGCAGCTCATGGATCCTTCTCTAAAATAGACCATATATTATGCCACAAAGCTAATGTTAGCAAATACAAGAAGATAGAGACACTATCTTGTATTCTATCAGATCATAATGGATTGAAGTTAGAAATAAATGAAAGAGTAAAAAACAGAAACTACTCCAACAACTGGAGATTAAACAATATGCTATTATATGAAGAATGGATAACAGAAGATATTAGGAAGGAAATTAAAAAATTCTTAGAGGTAAATGAGAACAAAGAAACATCATATCAAAATCTCTGGGACACTATGAAAGCAGTACTTAGAGGAAAATTTATTTCATGGAGCACATTCAATAAAAGAAGTAAAAACCAACAAATAAATGACCTAACACTACAGCTCAAAGCCCTAGAAAAAGAAGAACAGACCAACATCAAAAGTAGTAGAAGACAGAAATAGCTAAACTCAGAGCTGAAATCAATGAAATTGAAACAAAAGAAACAATACAAAAAATTGACAAAATAAATAGTTGGTTCTTTGAAAAAATAAACAAAATTGATAAACGTTTAGCCACAGTAACAAAGAAAAGATGAGAGAAAACCCAAATCACTAAAATTCGGAATGAACAAGGAAATATCACAACAGACACGATTGAAATACAAAACATAATTAGAAGCTATTTTGAAAATCTATACTCCAACAAAACAGAAAACCTCGAAGACATCAACAGGTTTCTAGAGACACATGAATTGCCTAAACTGAACGAGGAGCACATACACAATTTAAATAGACCAATTTCAAGTAATGAAATAGAAGTCATCAAAAGTCTACCAACAAAGAAAAGTCCGGGACCAGATGGGTTCTCAGCTGAGTTCTACAAAACGTTTAGAGAAGAGCTCATTCCAATACTTCTCAAAGTATTCCATAAAATAAAAGAGGAGGGAACCCTCCCAAACTCATTATATGAAGCCAATATTACTCTGATACCTAAACCAGACAGAGATACATCGAGGAAAGAAAATTCCAGACCAATATCCTTAATGAACATCGACGCAAAAATGCTCAACAAAATTTTAGCAAATCGCATACAAAAACATATTAAAAAGATAGTGCACATGATCAAGTGGGTTTCATCCCAGGGATGCAAGGTTGGTTCAACATCAGGAAATCAATAAATGTAACTCACCATATCAATAGACTTAAAGTCATGAATCACATGATTATTTCAATAGATGCAGAAAAAGCATTTGATAAAATACAGCACCCCTTCATGCTCAAAACACTAGAAAAAATAGGGATAGTGGGAACATTCCTTAACATTGTAATGGCCATCTATGCTAAGCCCATGGCTAATATCACTCTAAATGGTGAAAAACTGAAAGCATTCCCCCTAAAAACTGGAAAAAGGCAGGGATGCCCTCTTTCACCACTTCTTTTCAATATCGTCCTTGAAACTCTAGCCAGAGCAATTAGACAGACCAAAGAAATTAAAGGGATATGAATAGGAAAAGAAGAACTCAAACTATCCATATTTGCTGATGATATGATTATATACTTAGAGGAACCAGGACATTCCACCAGAAAACTTTTAGAACTCATAAGTGAATTCAGTAAAGTAGCGGGATATAAGATCAATGCACATAAATCTAAGGCATTTTTATACATAAGTGATGAATCTTCAGAAAGAGAAATTAGGAAAACTAACCCATTCAGAATAGCCTCAAAAAAAAAAAAATAAAATACTTGGGAATCAATCTCACAAAAGAGGTGAAAGACCTCTACAATGAGAACTACAGAACACTAAAGAAAGAATTTAAAGAAAACCTTAGAAGATGGAAAGATCTCCCATGTTCTTGGATAGGCAGAATTAATATTGTCAAAATCACAATACTACCAAAAGTGCTATACAGATTCAATGCGATTCCAATTAAAATCCCAATGACGTACCTTACAGAAATAGAGCAAGAAATTATGAAATTCATCTGGAAGAATAAGAAACCCAGAATAGCTAAAGCAATCCTTAGCAGAAAGAACGAAGCAGGGGGTATCGCAAAACCAGATCTTCAACTCTACTATAAAGCAATAGTAACAAGAACAGCATGGTATTGGTACCAAAATAGAAAGGTGGATCAATGGTACAGAATAGAGGACATGGACACAAACCCAAATAAATACAATTTTCTCACACTAGACAAAGGGGCCAAAAATATGAAATGGAGAAAAGACAGCCTCTTCAACAAATGGTGCTGGGAGAATTGGAAATCCATATGCAACAGAATGAAACTAAACCCATATCTCTCATCATGCACGAAACTAAACTCAAAATGGATTAAGACCAGACCTCAGAATCAGACCAGAGACTCTGCAGATTATAGAAAAAAAAGTAGGTCCAGATCTTCAACATGTCGGCTTAGGACCAGACTTCCTCAACAGAATTCCCATAGCACAAGAAATAAAAGCAAGAATCAATAACTGGGATAGATTCAAACTAAAAAGCTTTCTCTCAGCAAAGGAAACTATCAGCAATGCAAAGAAAGAGCCTATAGAGTGGGAGAAAATCTTTGCCAATCATACTTCAGATAGAGCGCTAATCTCCAGAATCTATAAAGAACTCAAAAAACTCTACACCAAGAATGCAAATAATCCAATCAACAAATGGTCTAAGGAAATGAATAGACACTTCACAGAAGATCTACAAGCAATCAACAAACATATGGAAAAATGTTCAACATCTCTAGTAATAAGAGAAATGCAAATCAAAACCACCCTAAGATTCCATCTCACCCCAATTAGAATGGCGATTATCAAGAATACAAGCAACAACAGGTGTTGGCGAGGATGTGGGGAGAAAGGTACACTCATACATTTCTGGTGGGGCTGCAAATTAGTGCAGCCACTCTGGAAAGCAGTGTGGAGATTCCTTAGAAAACTTGGAATGGAACCATTTGACCCAGCTATCCCATTCCTTGGCCTATACCCAAAGGACTTCAAATCAGCATACTTCAGAGATACAGCCACATCAATGTTCATTGCTGCTCAATTCACAATAGCCAGATTGTGGAACCAACGTAGATGTCCTTCAATTGATGAATGGATAAAGAAACAGTGGTATATATATACAATGGAATATTACTCAGCCATAAAGAATGATAAAATTATGGCATTTTTAGGCAAATGGATGAAATTGGAGAATATCATGCTAAGTGAGATAAGCCAATCTCAAAAAACCAAAGGACGAATGATATTGGTAATAAGTGGATGATGACACATGGGGGGGTGGGAGGGGTTAGAGTTAGGGTTAGAGTTAGGGTTAGGGAGGGGGCCAAGAATGGAGAAAGGAAGGACTGTATAGAGGGAAAAGAGGGGTGGGAGGGGTGGGAGGGGTTGGGGGAAGGGAAAAAATAACAGAATGTGTCAAACAACATTACCCTATGTAACGTTATGATTACACAAATGGTCTGCCTTTATGCCATGTACAAACAGAGAAACATGTATCCCATTTGTTTACAATAAAAAAAAAAAAAGAGACAGTAGTAATGTAAAACTCAACACAGCCAGTCACAGCTCTTTTCCAGTACTCAAACAAACATGATTTTCTGGTTCCAACAGTCTGTACTAGGCTTCTTGAAATAGTATAACTACTCAGTACTGGACATCAGTATACATGAATATACATAAAAGTCATTCAACAAATATTCATTCAGCACCTACTGTATGCTCAGTGTTGTAAGCATACTGCATGGTCCTTACAGGCTCACTATTGAGATGGGGAAGACAAGGATACAGTTAAGAAACAAAGTAGTATACAATAATGTGTTAAATTATGGTGACACATTCTAGCTGCTGAGATCCAAAGGGAAGGGATTCTTTATAGAGGTAGGATAATGAACTGCAGGCAGCTGACTACAGGTTATATGATCTTGGTAAAGTCTCTCTGAGCCTCTTCCTACATCTGTAAAACAGTATGGTTGGGAGGGCTAGCAATAATTGATTATATAATGCCACATATATAGTGAATAAATATATTTTTCCTGTCAGCCAACTCTTGAAGATTGGTCGTCACTTAAGTGGGAATGAATGTGAACCATCTGTGTCCTGACTAGAGTATAGACTATATCTGTTGAGGGAACTGCAGGAGATTAGTCTAGAATGTCGAAGTCAAGTGCAGTAGAATGAGAGGGTGGTGGGTTGGGAAAGGATATTTTGAAAACTTTTGAAGTGATGAGAAACAGAGAACTATGGATGATTTTTAAGGAAAAAAAATGACATGAGTATTCCTGAAAATTACTTTCAGAAAGTAGAGGCCCAGTAGGAAAATAAGAGCCAGGTAAACGTCTAACAAGCCAGTAAGGTCTGGACTGTCTATGGTGGGTGAGTAGACATGGCATCTTCAGAAAACAATTAACTCTCCTTATCAGCAGTCATATGACACCCCAATAGTCTCTATTTATGCTGATAGGCAAAGCACTAGGGACAAATAAAAGCTCAAAATTTGTCTTCACATAGTTTTCAAAAAGGGACTTACATGCACAGTCCTTTGAATACTGTGGCACATGAAAAATAGGGCATGTTCTAAACATAGCACAAATTCTGGCAGTGTAAGACAGTCAGGGTTAGGCTGTAGCTCAAGGTCTCAAGTGTCAAGAGAAAGCCACGCTGCCTTCCTGAGATCTTGAAACTCAAGGCATATTTCTGCAGCCACTTCCAACTCTTGCTTGTCCTGCCTGTTTGCCCCTTGGGGAATTTACAAAAGAAATCAGAGTATACCTCTTGGTTCCAGGGATGTAATGACTGTCATGTGAAGCGGAGACTTATCTTACTGGACTGACATGAGAAACCTGTTCTTCAAAGCATGGTTCCTGGACAGGTAACAACACAGGCAGAGGCACACACCATGTTTTATTTGTGCAAAATGTATAGCTCATTGAAACTCAGTGTTTTGGAAATTTAGGTGATTTTTCTCCAATCTTTTACTGTATGTATTATATATAGGATGCTGTTCATTCTGTTAATCTCCTTGAGGATAAAGGGCTGTCAATGCAACTGTGCATTTTATACTTACAGAAAATACTTAGCATATGGCAGGTACTTTTGATACACGGTAGTTGAACTTATAACAGCTGTTCACATGTCTTATAGAAATGACCTTAATAAAAAAGAAAACAATCAGCCATGCCCACCAAGGCCACAATACACTTCTCAAGGAAGCAAAGAAGGAACATCACAGGCACCTGATACTGTTTTGGAACAGTAACTTTAAAATGATTGAATATCTGAACTAGATTTTAAAAGTTGCAATTTATTCTGCAAGCAAATACTATGCCCAACTGTGTATGTTGTATGTGACAGACTGGTTGATGACATGCTCCCTTAGGAAGACAGATGAATGTGTTGCTAATAAAAATTACAAATAAATGAAATATTATAGTGGTTTCCAGTCTTTTTGCCACCAGATTCCTTTTACCTGCTCATATAAAATTTTATCTGCTAAACAATAATTTTTCATTTACTTAAACCCTACTTTCTTTTCAAAATTGTTCCATGTTAATTCCCAGAAGGAATTTGAGTGATTCCATCAAGTTCATAGTATTGTACTTCGACTAGGCTCTAAATAAAACCCCAAGCTCTCCCCAGGTTTTTTTTTTTCATTCCACTTCCATGCTCCCCAATTGCTTCTTCAACCTTTTAATTTTGACAAGGCCCCAACTCTACCCCACACCACATCCAGCACATTTCCTTCCCTCACTCTCCAAACTTATTTTTTAAAAAATGGATCCCCTCAGGTGAATTCAATTTCATCTCTGGCACAAGACTCTAAATCTGTTCTTTTCCTTTTCTCCCAAATTGAGGAAGATGGTTTCCAAATGCTAGGACCATTAATGCTAGGATTCATTTTTAGCTCATCCAGTAACTTAAATCAGTTATCAACCTGATCTTTATCCTCCACTCTCCTTCAACTGGTTATATTTTCAGATCATAAAAACATCAATTTTTCCCTAATCTCAATCTACAGCCCTCTTTTTAAATTTAATTTCTAATTGGCAAATAATAATCATATACATTTATGGAGTAGAGTGTGATGTAGCCCTCTTTATTTTCACAGTCTAATCATCTACTTTTATTGCTTTTTACAGATCAACATGAATAAAAAGAATTTCAAATAAAGGGTTGCCATTTGCTTTTTCAACTAAGATGTACTTTAAACAATGTATCCCCCAATCACTATTATTCATAAAAAGGGCTTAATAGGGCATAATTTCAGAATAAAGGTCTTTAACCTTTTAGCTTTACAAAGATACTATATTTTTCTTACATTCACCACTTAAATGTAGTAAAATTTTTGTCTGAATTGGCAGATTTAGGAGCTGATGACCTATACTCTCCAGATACTACTTAACCCTCTGAAAATGGTTTTTATCCCAGCTCTAGAAAGTGCTCTCGTAGAAACTCATTACTGACTTTCTAATGGACAAGTCCAGAGGACACTCTTCCACGTCACTTTCCTATAGCAGTTATCACTACATGCTGGGCCTTCCATGCTTCTGCTGTTCTTCCCTCAGATCCCTTTGTATCTTGCACATTCACTAAATAAGAGTGGTCCCTGGGATTCGTTCAGTCTGGACTTCTTTTCCAGTTTTATTCTTTCCTTGAAATTTAATCTTTCTCTTTCCAGTTCTGGTGAATTCCTAAATCAACTTTTAGCCCAGATCTCTTCGGTAAGCACCACATCCTTATCTCCAATTGGCTCTCGAGGCTGTCTCCTGGACAGATCAACAGACCACGTTCAAACAACTTCAACAATCACCTCATTCTATACTGTGGTCCCCAACCCCATTTCATCAGATAAGAGCATGAACCACCCAAACACACTCTAAACTTCTAATTTTTCTTTACCTTTACGTTTCAATTACCAACTGTTAATACTTTTGAAATCTGTCTCCTCACATTCCCACTGGCTTGGCTGAAGCACCATAACCTCTCAACTGTTCTATAAGGGCCTGTTGAGTATCTTCACATGGAAACCATAAATTCTTGAACAATTATTTTGCAGGTACAGTTTTCTGAGAGTAAGATCCACAGATCTAAGAAAGGTCAAGGGTATGGTCCCAAATCTCTTCCCTCCCATTAACCTCTATAATACCTGTGAGTTAAAATGCAGAACAGTCTCCTTGGCACAACTCTCTCCATCTGCCTCCATTAAGCACTGCATTTCCTCCCCTTCACATTCCTGAGACCCTAGGCTACCATCCTACTCTGTGGCTACCATGTTATCTCACAGACACTATTTATTATCTTCACTGGTTCTCATCTTCTAGATTCATCCCAAGCAACTCCTCTTGAAAGACAACATTTTCCTTCCCTCCTTTTCTAGTCTCTGCATTCTTCAATCATTTTCCTGAGAAACAAAACCACTTTTTAAAAAATTTTGGTTTTGTTGTTGTTGTTTGTTTGTTCTTGTTTGTTTTTTGAGATGGGTCTTGTCATCTTCCCCAGGTTAATCTCAAACTCCTGGGTGCAACTGATGCTCCCACTTCACTTGGTCACTTGCTATTTTTAAAAAGCAACGAATTGTACATATAATCAAGAATTGTCCATTGCTACAGTTTTGTCACTTCAGAGTCATAGCCAAGGATGTTAAAAACTATGCAAATCTAGTAGGACTATCTCATACAACCATGGTCCAGAATTACAACGAGGAAAATGTAAACAGCCAGGGCTTATAATTTCAGTGAAAAAGTAATGTTTTAGTGTACCTTCCATGAAAACACAATTTGCACTAGGTTTTTAAAAATACTGAGTACAGGTCTAAGAATCTCATTATTGGTTGAGATCCCATTAGCAGTCTGGGAACCACTGGTATAAAATAAAGAAAACTGACTATCCAGGAAAGGAGGATAATTCTGTGGAATCATGTGCAATTTGTTACTTTTTCATACTTTCCATTAGGTGACAAGTACTTAATGGCCATGGTATAGGAAAAAGGGTATTTGCTCAAACTGTTGGGAAGTTTAAGTTAGGGAGTTTTGATAATTTGGAATTCTATATTCAGAAATTAAAGAACCTGGACTTAACCTTATTTTGACCTAATCCAGAAAAAGTTAACTAGCCACAGGCAGAATGAGTTCCTTCAAATCCTTGATTCTTAAATTAAAAAAAAAAAAAAAAAAAAGAAAGAAAGTAATGTAATTGACAGGACTGGTTTTACACTAAAGTAACAAAAACTCCTACACAAAGCAAAAAACAAAACTGGTTTTAATGATTAAAACGATGACTTAACAGGTTTATAAAACAACCATTAACTAGGGGAAACCCTAGAACCAGAAATAAGAATTTTAAAATTGCATGCAAAATCTAGATACCATAAAACCCAAAGCAATACCAAAATATCTCGAGCTTCCTAGCATAAACTCCAGGTCTTTTTATTTCCAATTCTTGGTAATCAAAATATGTACACTTTCACATGCTCCTGGTTGTGCAGGAATAAGCTTATTCATATAGTATTACAAATATCTTTCACAGATGGGACAGCACAAAAGATCAATTATCTTCTTCCACTTTTTAGGCCCATCTTGGTGGGAAAAAAGGCACTCCCAAAGATTGCTTGGTAACACCTTTGCTAGGCTAGGTTTGTTAATTACTCACATGATCTTTGCATGTAAACTTAATGGTTCACTCACTTCACTGATCTGGGAATAACCAGGCACTGTAACAGCCTTCCATTAACTCACATGCCAAACAATTAACTCTCTTATTAAACAAATGACAAAAACTTTGTATACTGGTTTCAAAAACATCTGGGCTTTGTTTGACAACTTACATATGCTATCACTAGGCTTTGGCATGCACAGCCAAACATAATGGAATTGAAGGGACCACCATGAGATGGTGGCAAAAGATTCTCTGAATCATTATTCTCAGTTTTCTAACTCAGCTGCTCCCAGTTCCCTGGCACTCATTCCAACTTTGTCCTTCAGAGCACCTCCTTGTTCACCTGGGTTCAACTTCTCTGCTGAAAGATTTGTTAAAAGATACTTAGATAAATTAGTGAGTCTTTGTCCATGATCATGAAAACAGAGTAATTAGAAGTCAATTGCGCACGGGCACACGTCCACTATTCACAGGATCTTCAGAAACCATTTGCCTGAAGCCAAGGACAACTTGCTTTATCAGAAAATCTGACCCATATTGGGCCATACTAAAACTGCACTTGGGTAGCTAGTCTCAAATTAAACTGAGCCTACATATTTCTCTACATTTACTGCATCCATGCAGTATGCAATTTTTGATGCTGAATAAGAGAAATATGGCAATTGAAGGCTTCACCACAAGCATCACATTCATGGGTTTCTTGGGTTTTCACCTCTGCATGGATCTTCTGATGGTTGACAAGGCTGCGCTGTTGACTGAAACTTTTGTCACACTTCTCACATTTGTACGGTTTCTCTCCTGTGTGTATTCTCTGGTGTTGAATCAGACCTGAGTTCCGGCTAAAGGCCTTTCCACATTCCTCACATTTATGGGGCTTATTACCTGTGTGAACACCCTGATGTCGAATAAGATTACAAAGCTGACTGAAGCTTTTGCCACACTGTCTGCAGAGATAGGGTCTCTCACCAGTGTGGATTCTCTGGTGTTCTATGAGAAATGAACTCCGACTAAAGCTTTTCCCACAAACAGTACACAGATAGGGCTTTTCGCCAGTGTGGATTCTTTGATGCTGTACAAGATGAGCACTAACACTAAAAGTTTTCCCACATTCATCACATTTGTAAGACTTTTCTTTAGGGTAGACCTCCTGCTGTATAACAAGACTGCAATTTGGATCAAAAGTGTCCTTAGTTTCGCTATATGGATAAGTCTTCTCTCTGGTATGGATTCTCTGATGCTGAATAAGACCTGAGCTTCTACTAAAGGCTTTTCCACATTCCTCACATTTATGAGGTTTGTCTCCTGTGTGAATTCTCTGATGACGAGTAAGATTGCAAAGCTGACTGAAACTTTTCCCACACTCTTTGCACTGATAAGGCCGTTCACCTGTATGGATCCTCTGATGTTCAATAAGAAATGAGCTCCGACTGAAGCTTTTTCCACATTCTATACAAAGAAAAGGTTTCTCACCAGTGTGGATTTTTTGGTGTTGTATAAGGTATGTACTTAATCTAAAGGCTTTCCCACATTCACCACATTTATGGGGTCTTTCCCCAGTGTGAATTCTCTGATGTTCAACGAGCAATGAATTTCGGCTAAAGCTTTTCTTACATTTGGTACAGTGATAGGGTTTCTCACCAGTGTGAGTTCTCTGATGCTCAATAAGGTGTGACTTCCAACTGAAGGCCTTCCCACAGTCACTACATTTATGGGGTTTCTCACCTGTATGAATCCTTTGATGTTTAACAAGGCTCCTTCTCTGGCTGAAGCTCTGTTTGCATTGATTACACTGGTAGGGTCTTTCTCCAGTGTGGATTCTCTGATGTCTAATAAGGGTTGAACTCACACTAAAGGTTTTTCCACAGTAATTACACTCATAGGGCCTTTCCCCGGTGTGAATTCTCTGATGTTCAATAACAAATGAACTGCGACTGAAACTCTTCCCACATTCATTGCACTGAAAAGGTTTCTCACCAGTATGGACCCTTTGATGTTGAATGAAATGGGCCTTGCGGACAAAACCCTTTCCACATTCTTCACATTTATGGCATTTTTCTTCTGAGTTTTGTTTCTTATGGATAATATTAGTATTTCCTCTGAATATTTTCTGTTCCTGGGTTAAAGATTCCCGTGGTATTTCCCATAAGAAGATCCCTCTCTGTTTATCTAACCTACCAACAAGTTCAAAGGTTTCTCTACCCATGGGATCCTGGTCAATTTCACTTTTGATTCTTGTAACTATTACACCCTGTGGCTCCACTTCTTCCTCAATTTCTTCAATTTCTTGTTTTACAGTTGGTTCTTCATCCTTATCTCTGTTCAAAACATCTGGAATAATAAATAATAAATGTAATCCAAACATCAGCCACGCTCTTTAATGGCAAACAGAAACTATCAGAAAAATAAGAAAATCAAGCTAGATATGGTGGTGCATGTCTGTAATCCCAGCTACTTAGGGAGCTATGGCAAGAGGATTTCA
Organism: Sciurus carolinensis; assembly: GCF_902686445.1. Classification (NCBI taxonomy): domain Eukaryota; kingdom Metazoa; phylum Chordata; class Mammalia; order Rodentia; family Sciuridae; genus Sciurus; species Sciurus carolinensis. Next base: position 30,988,228 of record NC_062226.1, read on the forward strand.
AGTCTGAGGCCAGCCTGGACAACTTAGCGAGACTCTTGTCTCTAATAAAAAATAAAAAGGGTTGGGGATGTGGCTGTTATAGAGTGCTCCTGGGTTCAATCCTCAGTACAAAAAAAGAGTAATCAAGATAAATTAATCTACTGCACTATAAAACATAGTTTATTGCCTCAGAGTGTTACCGTGAAGATTAAATTAGCCCACATGAAAAACCATTTAGAACAGTATATGACAAAGAATATAACGTATATAAATATTACTCTTTCTTCTTATTTTTAGGAGGCAAGATCTTGCTAAGTTGCCCAGGTTGGTCTCAAACTCCTGGGCTCAAGAGATCCTCTTGCCTCAGTCTCCCAAATAGCTGGGATGACAGCTTGACTTAATATTATTATTTAATGGTGTTATCTGATGAAATAAACTGGCTCTTTTGGAGATAGGTACCAAGACTGTTCAGGTGGCAAAGAATGAGACAGTAGGAGCCAAGCAGAGTTGGGGTAAAGAGCTGTCAAATCAATACTGATACAAAGTAAGATGGGTAAACAAAGAAGACAAGTAGGGGTGGGATTAACCAGTCTAAGGAAGAAAGGATATCAAGGAAAGAAAACAGTAAGGTCAGAAAAATGTAGGATGAGAAAGCATCTGAGCAGAATAAATAGACCAATTGATAGGAGGAACACATAAAAGATTCTGGGAAAGATAAAAAAGATGAAGAACCAGGGGAAAGCTACAATTTATTCATTAATAAGAATTACTGACTAGCATGATGTAGTGAGCCAGGGTTCAAAGATAAGTCATATAGCCTCATACAAGATCAAATGGACATTGAGTAAAAATGGGAAAATAATATTGAGTAAAAATGGGGAAATAAAGAAGAAAATTTTAAGCAATAAATAGCTCCTATATAGATAAATGGGTCTTTTTTTTAAAAAAAAAGGTTGAAATGACATGAAGTTTTTTTTGTTTGTTTTCTTTAAAGTCTATGGTCTAGAAAGAAGAAATAAAGTATACAGGAACATGTTCAGAGAAATGGATGAAAAAAGTATGCAGCAGTTTATGACTTCACTTACCACAAATCATAACACATTCTTCCAAGTACAAATGATTCTCAACCTTCTGAATATATAAGACTCAAGGTTCATCACCTTATTTTCAGCTGACAATCTGTATTACATCTGAGAAATAAAAATCCTGCAGATGTTGAAGAAAATATAGCATAATAATCTAATAACACAGTGGTCTATAGGACCATTAATCCTGCCTCTGACTTATTTTCTGATTTTTCATCTTTCTTGCTGCCTGATAATGCCACCAGAAGATTCAATCACTATAAAATTTATTTTGACCTTAAATTTTTCATAAACCTCTTCTATTTTTTTATTACCAATTCTACATTACTGTCCATAACTCCACAGTGTTGCCAATAGATGCCACTATTAACATTTTTAACTGTTTGTTATGTGTTGGTCTCTTTCACTGATTCATAAAATCCTTGTGGGAAGGAAAGTCTCTGTAATATTTATCCAGTGGGGTATTGTTCTAGGGGTTTTACTCAAAGAAATAAGACAAAGTCAACATTAAAGATGATATTAATGTCTACCTAAACTTTCTGAATCAAATGAAAATATAATACCAAAAACAAGATTATAAAAATTAGTTATTATCAAGAAAACCAGTCAATATTCTTATCTTTTAAATGTGAAGCCATCTCTGAATTTTCTTTTGACTTACTTCAAAGCAGTTATTAAGCTATTTTATTGAAAGCAAAACAAACTTACTTCTCTTACTCTCCTAAGCAACTACTGGAACCTCAACTTCGCTACTTACAATGTTCCTTCTAGAATTCACTTTCAGTGGACACTAAAAGTCCTAGATTTCTCCTTTCTTATTGTTAACCAATCACCAAAATCATGGAGTCCTTTCTAGTATCCACCATGGCTTTTAACCCTCACAATCATGGAGCTATGTAATAATCTGTGGCCCTGAACTTTACGCTGCCCTCACATTATATTTGCCTGATTCCAGAGATGTTTAAGAAATGGTATTCTATTCATGTCATCACTTAGAGAGCCAGCAGTAACATATCACATTAAGATCAAATCAAAGCTCTTTATTATGAGACTGAGAACTGTTCATGACATGGTCTCTAATTCCAAACTCAACCCTCCTACCTACTTATCATACTTTTTGTAGGTAAACTGCTTGTGTTAGTTCTTCATGCCCTATCTTTGCATTTCCTATTTACTCAGTGTCCCTCAGCACTGCTTACTGAGCAACTCTTGGTTCTTTAAGATTTAGCTCAAAGCAACTTTCTCTAGAAGGTCTTTGCTAAGTCCACTAGACACATTTAGGTGTTCTATTTTTTTTTATTACCAATTCTGTATTACTGTCCATAACTACACAGTGTTGCCAATAGATGCCACTATTAACATTTTTAACTGTTTGTTATGTGTTGGTCTCTTTCACTGGTTCATAAAATCCTTGTGGGAAGGAAAATCTCTGTAATATTTATCCAGTGGGTTGTTCTAGGGGTTTTACTCAAAGAAATAAGACAAAGTTAACATTACTTAAAGATGATATTAATGTCTACCTAAACTTTCTGAATCAAATGAAAATATAAGAGCAAAAACAAGATCATAAATATTAGTTATTATCAAGAAAACCAGTCAGTAAACACTATAGAAATATAAAATGTTCTTCACAGTAGTTACAAAAAATATAAAACCTAGGGAATAAATATAGCAAGGAATGTTCTACTGAGGCATGGTGGTATACCCCTGTAGACCCAGCTACCCAGGTAGCTGAAACAAGAGGACTACTTGAGCCCAGGAGTTTGTGGCCACCCTGGGCAATACAGTGGGAATCTACTTCAAAAAACAAAGAGACAAAAATTAAGTAAAAACAAACAAATAAAACAACTAGTAAGTAAAAAATGTATGAGACCTGTAAAAATAATCTGTAAAATTTTTCTGAAAGACAAAAGGACAGTTAAATAGTCAACCAAGTGCTAAAGAGATTCAATATTATAAGAACTGCAATTCTTCCCAAATTAATCTATGAAACTAATAACATTACAATCAAAATCACATGAATCAATTAAAAAACCAATATATCTAAATTTCAATTGAAAGAATGTATGCAACTAGCTTGTTAAGCACACCCTTAAAAAAAAACTGAAGACTGACTTATGAAACATAAAATACAATATATTGCTAAAGTAAAGGAAATAATACACTGGCATAGAAACAAATAGGTTAACAGGACAGGAAGATGAAGAAAATAAGTGTAGGCTTCCATACAGAGTAGACTTGGAATGATTATCTATTACATCCAGCTTGGTGATTATGTGCTGTGCTTGTATATCTTCCCATCTTGTGGTCATTGATCATTTATCCACAGTAGGCATCTGACTCAAAGTGAATCTCTCTCCAGGAATGTGGAAACTGAAATTAAAATAGCTAATCTAAATGTGGCTAGAACTGTAAACTCAACTTGGAAACTAAAAGGGCAGAAGCATGTGGACAAATGACAAAAGACTATTCTGCTAAGGGGAAAGAAATAAAGCAAGAAGAGTGTTATGGACAAAATGGTATATACCCTTTGAAAATTCAGATGTTGAAACCATAAGCCCCAAGGTAATAATATTTGGAGGTGAAGCCTTTTGTAGGTAATTAAGTTTAGATGAGGTCATGAGGGTAGAGTACCCATGATGGGTTTACAGTGTCTTCAGAAACAGAAGAAAGGCAAGTGGCTCTCTCCCTTTCTTCTATTCTATAGAGTGGAAGCCATCTAAGTCAGAAAGAGGGCCCTCACCAGAAACTGAGTTGGCCAGTACATTGATCTTGGACTTCCCAGTCTGCAGAACTGTGAGATAAGTGACTTGTTACTGCAGCCTAATCTAAGACAAAATAATTCTTTATTTCTTGAGATTGATTCAATTTCTGCTTTCAGTCCTTTGAAGATATTCAGTTATAATCATGCTCATATATTATATAAAACATATCCCTATAATAATTCCCTTGTAGGTTTATGCTAGCTTGATTAATTTTAACAATTTTTAACTCAACAGTTCTAATAATACGGTTGCTGAGGGTAGAGAAAGAGAAGGTAAGAAGATGGTAAATGGGCAAACTTTAGGTCAGAAGAAAGGTTTCTTATGAAAGGTCAGAACAATAAATATTTTTCATTTTGTGAACTATATTGTCTGTGCTATTGTAGCATGAAAGTAATTAAAGACAATAAAGGAATAAGTATGTCTGTGTCAAAAAGAGGCCACAGGCCACAGCTGACCTGTGGGCCATATTTGCCAACCTTACTATCCAATGGAGTATAAAATGAACAGTTTTTCTGGTTAACAGAGTGGGAGAATGGGGAAGAACTGGAATTTCTAGGACCTACCACAGGTTCAATAACAATTAATTGAATGACTAATTTAACAAATAACTGGGGAAAGAATATAATTAAAGAAAAAAACCCAATGAGTTCAAGGTCTTGTAAATTCAGCAATTCTTAGTTCTGTCCAGTGTGACTCAAGTAGTCTAAAGAGTCAACTTATAGATAAACTGGCAGTGACTCAGAGACACCATGGCATAAAAAAAAAAAAAATTAACAGTTGAAGATTCAAGTGGTATGCAGGAAATCACAGAGGAGACAAGAAAGTTGGGCAGAAACTACATTAGGGAGGTCCTAGAAATGGTAAGAAATTAAGATTTTTGTCCTTTAAGCTATCCGGAACCATCAAAAGTTTTAAGTAGTTAACACAAATTCACTTTGGTGACAATACATAAAATATATTTAAAAAAAAGAGATTGGTAGCCATGGACTAGTTTAGGGCTATGGCAATAATCCAGTTAAGAGATGCAAAGTCTTAAATGAACTGTACTTATTCAGTCACACAAACATTTAAGAAGCATATAACATAGGCCTGGCTTTGTGATAAGAGCTGGAGAAATCAAATGAAAAAGGTAAAATTATTGTCCTTATGATGGTTAGAGAAATAACAAAGAATGATTATAGGATAATACGTTAAATACTGGAAATACAGAGAAAATAAGGCCCAGGAGATCTTAATGGACTTTTTGAGACTTGTCCAGTGTGAGTTACCAACATGGTCTTCAAAATACAGGGAAGATGATGATGAGAGTAATGTTAAATACTTATACTATGCTTCCTACGTGCGACTCAGTATTTTAAGTGCTTAAAACATATACCATCTCAGTAAATACTCACAATAACTATAAGAGGTGGGTGCTAGTTTAATTTCTATTAAAAAAAAAAAAAAAAAAAAGAACTGAGGTACCGAGATGTCAAGTAAGTCACCAATAGCCACAAGACTAGTAAGTGGTGGAACCAGGAGTTGAATCAGACAATTACGTTCCATCTTACTTTTGAGGTGGAGATAAAAGATTAGGGATGTATCACATAATGGCAGCTGATGCCTGAGTGTAGATAATATTATCCAAGCAAAGTGTTCAGAGAGGAAGTCAGAATATAAGTCAAAGGAGGCAAGCAATAAAGAATTTCAAATATTCATAAAGAGGTGAATAGAATAAGGTTCAGAAAAGAGCCTACTTCATTTGACAATGAGGTTATTATAAATCCCTGCTACACAACTTAAAGGGTGTGCTAGAGGCAAGACAACAGGTGTGGAGATAATGGAAGGTAAAATAGTACAGAATTCACATTAACTACTCTTAAAAAACTGGGCTATGAAGAGGACAAGTAGCAAGTTATAGGGAGCAGTAAAAAAGGGACTCTGGTTCAAAGATTTTTTTTTTTTTCTTTCTTCCCCCTTCTTCCTCAATTGAATAAGCCAAGAACAGACCTATCATGAGAATAAAGGTACCGAGAGAGAAGGACTAGAGACTGAAGGCTATTTAGGGGAAAAAAGATGATTGATAAGTTTTTGGAGAAAAGACAGGACTAGTTTTAAGTGTGAAATGAGGGCAGAGAGGATGAGGGTTCAGGTTTAGTGGCTTCTATTTTCTCTGTGAAATAGAAGGTGAGGTCCAGAAAATGATAGAAAACTTAACTTTTTGAAGTAGTCACAAAAGGAACAGGGAACTAGGCCTATGGAGGACAAGAACAACAACAAAACCCCAAAAAACAAAAACAGAAAAACACTAAAATCAAAACCAACCAACCAACCCTGCTGAAATGTAAACCAAGTGGGAACTAGGGGAAAAAAAACGCCGTGGGTGTGTGTGTGCGCACACATATACATACATATACATACACAAGTATACATATACACGTATACATACATACGCACACACACACACTCACAGACATCAATCCTTTTGGTTAGAGACTGTTCCCTTGAGTTTAGTAACTCAAACAGAAGAGGGGGAAAAAGTATATTTTTATAACAAATAATAGGATTTGAAGTTTTCAAATGGACATAATTTATTACCAAGGAGATAAGAGAGCATGCTGTTAATCAGATGAGAAGGTAGTATGGAAAGAACTGACAAATATCATGGTAAAGAAGAGGACACATAACGGGACAGGAAACACTACTATTAACAATGAAAAGATACAGAAGGGAAGGTGTAGGAGAGAGTGAAGGTAAGAAGTTGCAGTGAGCTCTATAAGGGCAGGAAGTATGTGCTTTAGTCACCATTGTTTAGCTGCAGTCAATATGCATCTAGTGATTGAATATGTGGTCAGAAAAAAGGGTGCTGGGGTTTAATACCTGCCTGTTATGAAAAATTTAAGGATATGATCAATGATATGAGTAGCTGAGTAAATGTGGAAAACAGGGTCTGTAAAGACAACACATGGTTCAGATCCACTGAGGTTCAAGTATTGACTGGGTCCTCAATGATGTGGGTTAAATAGAGAAGACTGGAATAGGTGACAAAATTGTATGTGAAGAACCAAAGAAAAAGTTGACAGAGGATAAGGAAGAAATTGAATGGTTAGGACAAGAGTGCTGAGGCCTCAAAGGAGGAGAGTTTGCTTGAAGGTAGAAGGCTAGTGCTTTGGGAACAGCACTGAAAAGTAGGAAGAACAGTAACTTCTCCCTTCCAGACTCCAGACAAAGGACAGAGAGGAGAAGTGGGAGAATAAGCAGCCCCCACTCAAAGGACTGCCAGAGAAGTGGTGTTCCTGGGCAAGTGCCAGGTTTCAGTTAAGGCAGGGATGGGTAAGGAACATTATGTGAAGAAGAACAGGGGCTCCAGAAGGCGCAGTGAAAAGGGGTGGGAGGAAAGCAGTGGGAGGATGAGCCAGGAGGGAAAGTACAGAGCAATATGGGAATAAGATTATGAAGTCAGGAAGCCAGAAAAGCTTGCATTTTGGTCACTGCAAGGAAGTTAAGGATAAGAGTCTCAAGGAAACAACTAAAAAAGGTTTGAATCAGAACTTTGGAACAGAGTTTTGGTACTGGTACTGGTCCAAACATTCTGAGTCTGATTTCCAGTACCTTCTTAGATGTTTTTGTTACAGAAACAACAGATTCTTACCCAGTGAGACCAGGTTCCCATAATTCTCCATCATGACATCTTTATAGAGGCTTCTCTGAGCTGGGTCCAGATAATCCCACTCCTCCTGGGTAAAAAACACAGCCACATCCTCAAATGACAGCAACCCCTGAAATAGTATGATTTCTGTAGTCAGTTCCTGTTGTCTCAAGGACAATTCTACCACCGAAAGTGGCAGAAGCAATTACTTATCAGGGCCAGGTGGTCTGGAAAGAACATAGTAACTCAGAATGCCCAAAAGTACCCAATTCTGGGAACTGACAGCAACAAACAGGCCCCTAGGACTAGGGGGTAGGTGGGGCTGGATTCTTGTCCTAGGAAGTGAAGGACCTAAGGAAAAGGCATTTTCTACTTTAATAAGTATACCCTAATATTTTAATTTAGAAAAATGCCCCAAGGCCTCTCCAAGCTTCCCTTACCTCACTGTCCCGCTCCAATTCTCTACTCGCATTCGCTTGTGACCCTATTGAATTCAATTCAATTCCATCAGGTTCTTTAAGCATCTACCTTGGGTCCAGGCATCGTGCCAGGTGCAGAAGACACAGAAGAAGGTCAAAAATGGTGCCTTACCTATAAGAACTCAAAAATGAGAGAGCTAGCTAGGAGCATTCCTAATTTTCTCCAGCCGATTTATCAAGTTGCTCAAGAAAGAAAAGGAGCCAGTGAGCAGTTTTTAAGTGAACCGCGCCCCAGAGCACCGGCGGGAGCTGGGGGGCTCCTTGCACGACAATGGCGGTCAGCAAGTTGGGGGGAGGGCGGGGGAAAGGCCCAGCTGGGGTCAAGGCGAAACAAACGGGATCCCTGGAAAGGGCAACTTACCTTTGGCTCCAGCGGGGGACTGGGGGAGGCCATTCTCCCTGCCAGAGAAGAGCAGGGGCCTCACGGAAAGGCTCTGGTGAGGCCTAGCCAGCTGCTGGAAATTAGGCCCAACGAAGATGAGGTTCCCTGGCTGGGTCTGGCAAGGTCCTGCCTCGGTCCCTGAGCGGTCACGTCCCCAGCGGCATATCGGACACGCACCCTGGCTGTCCCCGCAACCTCGAATCCCCTCCCCTGCCTGGCTGCGCAGTCTTTCAGATCTCGCTAGAGCCTCCCCTCGGTTGCCAATTCCTCTGCCTCACAGCCAAGCAGCTGTACGACCGCCCGCCCCCGGATCAGAAGGCGTCACCCGGAACCTTCCCGGGACGCCCCCGTAACTACAACTCCCATCATGCTTCGAGAGTTCACCGCGACCCAGCCTCCGGCGGCCACGACTATCGGACTACATTTCCCGGCGTGCAACAGGCGGGGCAACGACAGAGAAAAGGAAACACCGGTCACTAAACTTGCATCCGATTGGCTGGTTTGTGTGCGTCACGGCCAGCAGAGAGCAGCATTTAGGTAGCAGGCATTCCGCGAAAATGGCGGCGTTGTGCGTGCCCGGCGTTTCCAGAAGAGGCTTGACGTGGATAGTCTTTGGGACAACACGCAGAGAATTTTGGTCTGGATCCAGGTAAAATTGAAGTTTGAACGGAGGGTTACGTTCCTGAAAAGTAAGGAAAGAAACTGAGGAGAGTAAAGGGACGAATTCGGGAGGTAGTGCCATGCCATTAAGACGGGGCCCTGTACCTGAGCCGCATCAGGTTAAGGACCCAGAAAGGGCGTTAGGGTTCCGAGCTCAGAATCTTCAGTGCGGGTCTCCGCGAGGGGTGGGCCTAGTCACTTCCCCTCTCTGTCTTGGTTTTCCAGTAACGAAAATATTGTCCCCTTCCCTTTCCACCACACTCTTGTTTAAGCAGAGTATTAACCACGTGTGCTGGGCACCGAGTGCGGGGTCAGCAAATAGACGGCTCGTTAGGAATAACCAACTTCGACCCGAACGTGAAAGTCGGTGTATATCTAATGGGAGTCAAAACCTACCCCACACATGAAGATGAAAGTGCTTGGTAAACAAATCATGTTGCTTCACAAGCAGATTCAGAAACGAAGTGCCGTCTCCTGTGTTGTTCGTTTGTTGATTCACTGATTCTCTCAACAAATAGTTATTAAATTCCTTTCCTGATCTGGCATTTGTCTAAGCGTGTAGGATATAGTAGCAGAAGCAAATTTCCTTTTCCGCCCCAAAGTACTCTTGACACATGAGGAAATTGAAACCCACAAAAAGGAATTATTTTTCCCACAGTCACAATGCAAGTTAATGGCAGAGCCGGATCTAGAACCCTGGTCTCCTAACTGCCCATCTACTGTTTTTCCCACTGCACTGTGTGGAATCCCATGAAAGTAAATCTGACCTAGATCATGTTTGAGGCATTGAAATTTAAGGTGGTCCCCTCCTTCTTGTCCCACTCCTGTAATTCAGTGTCTCAGGAGGTTGAAGAAGGAGCATTGAAAGCTTTCTTTCAATGGAGTTTGTAGAGTTTTCTACTTACAAGACAATGTCGTCTCCAAACAGAAGCAATTTTACTTCTTCTTGATTTGGATGCTCGCTATTTTTTTTTTTTTTTTTCTATCCTAATATCTCTTGGTAGGATTTCCAGTACTATGTTCAATAGAAGTGGTGAGAGTAAGCATCCTTGCTTTTTACTAAATCTTGGGGGAAAAAAAAAAAACTTATTTTTTTCTGTTGTTTATAATGTTAACTGTGGTCTTCCCTAAATGATGTGTTTTGTGTCCAGGTAGGTTCTAACTAATTTTCTTCTTCTTTTTTTTTTTTAATCATGAATGAGCATTAAAAATATGTCAGATGATTTTTCTGCATCTATTGAGAAGATCATGTGGATTTTTACTTTCATTCTGTTAATGCAGTATATCACATTTATTGATTTGCACATGTTGAAGGAACTGCATTCCAGAGATAAATCCTACTTAGTCATAGTGTAGTCTTTGATGTGATGTTGAATTTGGTTTGTTAATATTTAATTCTGATTTTTTTCATCCATATTCATAGATGTATCATCTTGCAGTCTTTCCCCTTTATAGTTTTCTTGTAGTATCTTTGTTTGGCTTTCATAACTTATTTTTATAAAATAAATTTCAAAGTGTTCTATTTTTTAAGTTTTGCAAGAGTTTAAGAAGGTTAGTAACTGGGCTTGGTTACTCATGCCTGTAATCCCAGTAACTTGAGAGAATGAAGCAGGAGGCTCAAGTTTGGGGCCAGTTTGGGCAATTTAGCAAGACTCTGTCTAAAAATAAAAGGGATTGGGGATATAGCTCAGTGGTACAGCACCCCTGGGCTCACTTACTAGTAACAAAAAGAAGAAGATAGGCACTAAATTTTCTTCTTTGAATGTTTGGTAGAATTAACCCATGAAGCCATCTGGCTCCAGGCTTTTTATTTGTTGGGAGTTTTTTGATTACTACTTTAACCTCCTTATTGGTTATTGGTCTGTTTAGGCTTTCAATTCTTTCTTGATTTTGTCTTGGTGGGTTGCATGTTTCTAGGAATTTAATCATTTCTTCTGGATTTTCCATTTGTTGATGTGTAATTATTTTTTTTCAACTTTCCAGTAATTTTTTAAAATTTTTTTTATTTTTACAGACTGCATTTTGATTCATTGTACACAAATAGGGTACAGTTTTTCCTTTCTATGGTTGTACACAGTGTAGATTTGCACCATTCATGTAATCATACATAGGGTAATACTGTTTCATTCTGCTATCTTTCCATCCCCCACCCCTCCCACGCCATTTTTCTCTACAGCATCCAAAGTTCCTTCATCCCCCCCCCCCATTATATATCATCATCCACATATCAGAGAAAACATTTGGACTTTGATTTTTTGGGCTTGGCCTATTTCACTTAGCATAATATTTTCCACCTTCATCCATCTATCAGCAAATGCCATAATTTTATTCTTTATGGCCAAGTAATATTTCGTTGTGTATATATACCACAGTTTCTTTATCCATTCATCAATTGAAGGGCATCTAGGTTGGTTTCACAATCTAGCTATTGTGAATTGATCTGCTATGACAATGATGTGGCTACATCACTGAAGTATGCTGATTTTTAAGTCCTTTGGTATAGACCAAGCAGTGGAATAGCTGGGTCAAAGGGTGGGTCCATTCCAGGTTTTCTGAGGAATCTCCATAATCTCCATACTGTTTTCCAGAGCAGCTGCACCAATTTGCAATACCACCAGCAAAGTATGAGTGTGCCTTTTTCCCCACATCCATGCCAACACTTACTATTGCTTGTGTTCTTGATAATAGTCATTCTAATTGGAGTTAGTTGAAATCTTAAGGTGGTTTTAATTTGCATTTCTCAAATTACTAGGGATGATGAGCACTTTTTCTTATATTTGTTGATCACCTGTATATCTTCTCCTGTGAAGTGTCTGCCCAGTTCCTTAGCCCATTTATTGATTGGGTTCTTTGTATTTTTGGTGTAAAGTTTTCTAAGTTCTTTATAAACTTTGGAGATTAATGCTCTGTCTGAGGCGTGTGTGGAAAAGATTTTCTCCCACTCTGTAGGCTCTCTTCACATTATTGACTGTTTCCTTTGCTAATAAAAAAACTTTTTAGTTTGTATCTATCCCATTTATTGATTCTTGCTTTTATTTCTTGTGCTATGGTGTCCTTGTTAAGGAAGTCTGGTCCTAAGGCAACATGATGGAGATTCAGGCTTACTTTTTCTTCTATTTGGTGAAGGTTCTCAGGTCTAATTCCTAAGTCCTTGATCCATTTTGAGTTAAGTTTTGTACAGGGTGAGAGATAGGGGTTTAATTTTATTGTATATGGATTTCCAGTTTTGTAAGCATCATTTGTTGAAGAGGCTATCTTTTCTCCATTGTAAGTTTTTGGCACCTTTGTCTAGTATGAGATAATAGTACTTCTGTGGGTATGTCTCTATGTCTTCTCTCCTGTACCATTAGTCTACCTGTCTATTTGGTGCCAATACTATGCCATTTTTGTTACTATTGCTCTATAGTAGAGTTTAAGGTCTGGTATTGTGATACCTCCTATATCACTCTTCCTGCCCAGCATTGCTTTGGCTATTCTGGGTCTTTTGTTCTTCCAGATGAACTTTATGATTGCTTTATCTATTTCTATGAGAAATGTCATTGGGATTTTAATTGGAATTGCGTTAAATCTGTATAGCACCTTTGGAAGTATGACCATTTTCGTAATATTAATTCTGCCTATCCAAGAACATGGGAGATCTTTCCATCTTCTAAGGTCTTCTTCAATTTCTTTCTTTAATGTTCTATAGTTTTCATTGTATAGATCTTTTTCTTTGGTTAAATTGATTCCCAAGTATTTTATTTATTTTATTTTTTTGAGGCTATTGTGAAAGAGTTGTTTTCTTCATTTCCCTTTCAGTTGTTTCATCGCTTATAAATAAAAATGCTTTAGATTTATGCATGTTTATTTTATACCCTGCTATTTTGCTGAATTCATTTATGAGGTCTAGAAGTTTTCTGTGGAGTTTTTTTGATCCTCTAAATACAGAATCATGTCATCAGCAAACAGTGACAACTTGAGTTCTTTTCCTATTCGTATCCTTTAACTTCTTTGTTCTGTCTAATTGCTGTGGCTAGTATTTCAAGGACGATGTTGAATAGAAGTGATGAAAGAGGGCATCCCTGTCTTGTTCCAGTTTTTAGAGGGAATGCTTTCAGTTTTTCACCATTAAAAATGATGTTGGCCGTGCGTTTAGTTTAAATAGCCTTTACAGTGTTGAGGTATGTTCCTACTATCCCTATTTTTTCTACTGCTTTGAGCATGAAAGGGTGTTGTATTTTGTTGAATGCTTTCTCTACGTCAATTGAAATAATCATATGATTCTGACCCTTAAGTCTATTGATGTGATGAATTCCATTTATTGATTTCCGGATGTTGAACCAACCTTGCATCCCCAGGATGAACCCCACTTGATCGTGGCGCACTATCTTCTTAATACGTTTTTGTATGCCTTTTGCCAGAATTTTATTAAGGATTTTTGCATCTATATTCATCAGAGATATCAGTCTAAAATTTTATTTCCTTGATGTGTCTTTGTCTGATTTGTGTATGAGGGTGATACTAGCTTCATAAAATGAGTTTGGAAGGGTTCCCTTCTTTTCTGTTTCCTGGAATACTTTGAGGAGTATTGGAATGAGTTCTTTGACGGTCTTGTAGAACTCGACTGAGATTCCATCTGGTCCTGGGCTTTTCTTGGTTGGTAGGCTTTTGATGGCTTCTTCTGTTTCGTTGCTTGAAATTGATCTGTTTAAATTGTGTATGTCGTGGTTCAGTTTGGGAGGATCATATGTCTCTAGAAATTTTTTGATGTCTTCAATATTTTCTGTTTTCTTGGAGTATAGACTTTCAAAGTAGCTTCTCATTATGTTATGTATTTCAGTGGTGTCTGTCGTGGCATTTACTTTTTTATCGTGAATTTTAGTAATTTGAGTTTTCTCTCTCCTCTTTGTTAGTGGTAAGGATTTGTCTATTTTGTTTAGTTTTTCAAAGGACCAACTTTTCGTTTTGTCAATTTTTTGAATTGTTTCTTTTGTTTCAATTTCATTGATTTCAGCTCTGATTTTAATTATTTCCTGTCTTCCTCTACTTTTGGTTGTTCTATTCTTTTTCTAGGGCTTTGAGATGTAATGTTAGGTCATTTAGTTGTTGACTTTTTATTCTTTTCTTGAATGCACTCCATGCAATGAATTTTCCTCTTAGTACTGCTTTCATAGTGTCCCAGAGATTTTGATATATCGTCATTCTCATTTACCTCTAAGAATTTTTTTATCTCCTCCCTGATGTTTTCTGTCATCTATGCTTCATTCAATAGCATATTATTTAGTCTCCAGGTTTTGGAGTAATTTGTTTTTTATTTTGTCATTGATTTCTAATTTCATTCCATTATGATCTGATCGAACACAAGGTAGTATCTCTATTTTTTTGTATTTACTAAGGGCTGCTTTGTGGTATAACATATGGTCTATTTTAGAGAAGGATCTATGTACTGCTGAGAAGAAAGTGTATTCCCTTGTTGATGGATGGAATATTCTATATATATGCCTGTAATTATTTATAATGGTCCCATATGATACTTTCTGGATTTGAGGCATCTATTATTATATCTCCTCTTAAATTTCTGATTTTACTTATGTGAGTCTTCTCTCTTGCCTTTTCTTTTTCTCTTTTTTTCCTTTAGTAAGGGTTTTTCAATTTTTGGTTGTGTTTTCAAAATACCACCTCTTGGTTCCTTATAGTTTTAATATCAGGTCGTTTGAAATCTTTTTTTAATGTTGGTGTTTATTGCTGTAAATTTCTCTCTTAGTACTGCTTTTTCTGCATCTTGTAACTGTGTCACATTTCATTTTCATTTATTGTGAGATTTTTTTTTCATTTTTTTTTATTGTAAACAAATGGGATACATGTTGTTTCTCTGTACATGTTGTTTGATTCATTCTGTTATTTTTTCCCTCCCCCCCACCCTCCCACCCCTCTTTTCCCTCTGTACAGTCCCTCCTTCCTCCATTCTTGCCCCCCTCCCACCCCCCATAATGTGTCATCATCCGCTTATCAGCAAGATCATTCGTCCTTTGGTTTTTTGAGATTGGCTTATCTCACTTAGCATGATATTCTCCAATTTCATCCATTTGCCTGCAAATGCCATCATTTTATCATTCTTTATGGCTGAGTAATATTCCATTGTATATATATGCCACAGTTTCTTTATCCATTCATCAACTGAAGGGCATCTAGGTTGGTTCCACAATCTGGCTATGGTGAATTGAGCAGCAATGAACATTGATATGGCTGTATCTCTGTAGTGTGCTGATTGTAAGTCCTTTGGGTATAGGCCAAGGAGTGGGATAGCTGGGTCAAAAAAATTTCTATTGATTTACTCTTTGACCCACTGGTTGTTCAAATGTGTGTTGCTCGATTTCCACATATTTGTGGAATATTTGTTTGCTGATTTCTAGTTTTATTCATTTGTGGTCCAGAAAAGTTGGTATGATTTTGATCTTAAATTTGTTAAGACTTTGTGACCTAATGTGATTGATACTAATAATGTTCTGTGTACACTTAAGAAGAATGTGTATTCTTCTGTTGTTGAATAGAAAGTTGGGCATGTGTCTGTTAGAGCTATTTGGAATATAGTATTATTCAGTTTCTTTTTTTATTGATTTTCTGTATGGATGTTCTATCCATTATTGAAAACGAATTATTGAATTCTTCTATTGTTTTGTAGTCACCTACTCCTTTCAGGTTTGCCAATATTTGCTTTATTTGCTTAGGTTCTTTGATGTTGGGTGCATATAAATTATATCTTCCTGTTGAATTGACCATTTTATCATTATATAATAACCTTATTTTATCATTCTTATAATGACCTTATTTATCTCTAAAGAAAGTTTTTGACTTGAAGGTTTATTTTGTCTGATAGAAATATAACCATGCCTGCTTTCTTTTGGTTTCCAGTTGCATGCAGTATCTTTTTTCACTTTCAGACTGTATGTGTCCTTGAATCTAAAATGAATTTCTTATAGACAGCATATAGTTGGATCTTGATTTTAAATCCATTTAACCACTTACTCTTTGTTTTGCAATAAAATTTGTTTTTAGTTATGTAAATACAAAGTTTTGTATTTGCAGAAAACTTGGGAGGTACTACAGAGACTTCTATATAGCCAATAGTTTTCCCTACTAACAACTTATATAATTATTGTACTATTAACAAACCAATACTATTAGTGTATACATTGCATACTTTATTAATATTTATTTAAGTACTACTTAATGATCTTTTAGTCTTCTCCTTGTTGTGACAGTTTCTTAGACTTGTTTTTGATTGTTGTGAGAGTTTCTCAAACTTTTCTTGTTTTTGATTATCTTGACTATGTCTTGTTTGGGCTGTTTAGTCCATTCACATGAACTACATTTCATTCTGAGTATGATGAGGTGTGATTTAAGGACAATATGGAGCTAAGGGTATAGAGACTAAGTATAAACATCTCTTGAGAATTTTTGTTGAAAGGTGAGTGGTATAGCTGGAGGGCAGCATAGAATCTAGGATGAATTTTTTCTTTAAAAATGTGGGATATCATATCATATTCTTTACCCTGGCATTACTTTAGTAGGACCTTAGTCTGTTTTCTGTTGCTGAGAATAGGTAATTTATAAAGAATAGAAATTGATTATAATCATGGTTCTGGAAGCTGGAAAGTCAAAGGATATGGTGCCATCATCTGCCCTGCAACTGGCAAGGCCTTCTTGCTGCCTCAGAACATGGCAGTAGGTCTCATGTAGCAAGACAAAGCAAGCATGCTACCTTGGGTCTCTCTTCTTTCCACAAAGCCACTGATGTCATCATGGGATCCCCTACCCTCATGACCTGATTTAATTCTAATTACCTCCCAAAGGCCCCACATCCAAACACCATTAATATATGAATTTGGGGATTCATTGTCTTAAGACGTGAACTTCAGAGGGAACATCAGGGTAACTACTTTTCATATAAAGTAGGTAGTGAGGTTGATGAGCAATATGTAGAAAAAGGGATTAGTTGCTGAAAGAGAGTCTTTTAAGTAGGCAAAGAGGAATTATATTAAAAAACATTTTCTTCATGATTTCATTTTTGGTGCTCCTGCTTTCTGTGGGAATCAATCCCAGTCAGATGCTAACTCCATGAGAAACAGGATTCCCTAGGTAGTTCACAAACAAATCTTATATTAAGCATGTAAGTGGTATGTCAGGCAGATTCACTTCTATTGACCTATTTACTCAGAACTTATTTAAATAGCTATTGTGTTTTCAAAGAACCCCCAAATCAATTAAACAGATAGTCTGTATTAAGGAATTCATGGTTTGGTATAGTGATTCCCATCCACTGGGGACACATGGCAGTACCTTTGGTTGTCATGACTGGGGGCAGGCATACTACTAAAAATACTACAATGAACAGGGTTCATGTCCCCCAGCCCCAACAACAAAGAATTATCTAGTCCAAAATGTAAATATAGTTGAGATGGGGAAACTCTGATCTCGTTAGAAAAGTAGAATGTAAAGAAAACGAAAACTTGGGTGTGACAAACCTGTGAGAGCAATATAAAGTGCTGAGAAGATGAGAGGAACTTAATTACATTTGGGGAAATCAAGTTAAAGTTTCTTAAAAGACAACAGTTTTGTCCTAGAACTTATAGGATAAGTAAGATTTCTATAAGTAAAACATAATGAGAAAGGATATAACTTGAGCTAATACATAATGTCAGAAAAGTCGGAGTGTATTTAGTTTGAGATTAGTGGGAGGTAGGGTTAGAGAGGTAGATTGAGGTTAGATCTTCGAGGACTAGGAATCCCAGACAGAATGATTTCCCTTACTTCTTTACCCATTCCTAGGAATTTTTAGAGTATATAAAAATGTACTTAGCTTTTGTTTTCTGTTCGTGTCAACTCATTCAACTATAAGCATTCCAAGGGTAGGAACTTATTCTTTTTTGGTCAACACCAGTCCCAGAAAGTAGTAAGTATGCAAATTACTTGTTGATTTGGATTGGTGAACAAGATTCAGTCAGGTGTTTGTTAACTTCATTAATGCAGTGAACCAAAGATTCATATATTTGTTTTTGATCATTCCAGAAAAGAAAAAGAGCCAGTGGAGACTGAGACGGTAGAAGAGGTGAAAAAAGAGCCTATTCTGGTGTGTCCTCCCTTACCAAGCCGAACATACATACCTCCTGAAGATCTTCAGAGTCGTTTGGAATCTCATGTGAAAGAAGTTTTTGGTTCATCCCTCCCTAGTAATTGGCAAGATATCTCACTGGAAGATTGTCATATGAAGTTCAGTCTCTTGGCACATTTAGCTGATGACTTAGGCCATGCAGTGCCTAACTCCAGGCTTTACCAGATGTGCAGGGTTAGAGATGTTCTTGATTTCTATAACGTCCCTGTTCAAGATAGATCTAAATTTGATGAACTTATTGCTAGTGATTTGCCTCCCAATTTGAAAATCACTTGGAGTTACTGAGCAGTTCAGAAGATCAGCACATTGAAGTCATAGTTGTTGCCCTGAGCAAGGGGACTGCTTTTAGACTTTTTGTTACTTTACTTATCAGAACTCTTCTCCAAATCTATTTTTTCCATAGAGGAATGCATTATTTCCATCCTTCCAATATCATGAATTAACAAAGAAATGGTAGGATTTTCTTTTCACATTTGCTGAAACCATTTTTTTTTTTTTTTAAATGGAATCAGGTCATTAAGAATTTATGGAGTTTCTTCAGAGGACACTAACGGGCTTTAGATAGGAGGTCTTTACAAGTTCAGATGTGTTCTTTACCCTTCATAGGCATAAAGCAATAATTGCAAGAAAATGTTATAATCCTATTAGGATTCTTAAATCTAAGCTGTAATTATCATATGTAAAATGCATAAATAAGGAAACTTAATACATGTTTATAAAAGAAACCAGTCTATGTTGTATATTACAGAAAGTTGTTACTTTCACTGTTTTACTGCATGAGTAGAAATAGTAGAAAATATATAGTGCATTCTGGATTAATCTCTTGAAATTAAAGTAGATTTCTTCAAGTGTGTTGTATCTTTAAAATTTTTTAAGTGAATTTGCTTTTGTTCTTTACCTTATCATTCCCTTAAAATAAATATTATAACTTTGAAAAATCAGAACATGTGGCAACTATTAAGTGTTATGACTTTTTAAAAATAAGAGATATGCTAGATTTTATATTTAATTGCATACTCTCTTCAGAGGAGATGAGCTTACTTCAAACCTTTTTTCTGTAACTTTTAAAAAGTGTCATTAGAGTAAGAATCCACTGGTGGCTAATCTTTGTACTTTGATGTACTTAATTTATGGAACATACTCAAATAAAAAATTACCCGATGGTTCTAAGTGACAGAATTAAATGATTGAATTAGGAATTGTTTTCTGACTTTAGATAGGATTAAAGAAGATTGAGGCAGGAAGAAGAAATGTCTTATATTGTTTTATTTTGACTAATGACAATTCTGAAATAAAAATGATAGAAAAGGAAGTTGCATGTATTCTCTCCCTGAATGACTTCTTTGAAGAGGGAAAAATCAGTTGGGTATATAAATTTTAGCAGATTCATTTGAAAAATTATCTAACAGTAGAGTCATGCCCTATAAAATCAGCACAGGCACTACTACAGCATTCAAGAACTTGAAAAGTGTCAGTGTCTGGAGTTGAGACATTATAACTCATATAGTCATGTCTTCTCTGCTTCAGCTATGTGATAGAGTGATTCAGCATGAAAACATTTGAGTTTTTAAAAATTTTTTATTTTTAATTTTTCGTTGTAGATGGACACAATACCTTTATTTTATTTATTTTTATGTGGTGCTAATGACCGAACCCAGTGCCTCACACATTCTAGGTGAGCACTCTACCACTGAGCCATAACCCCAGCCCAAACATTTGAGTTTTATATATAGGATTTGGTTGTGTTTCTCATACAATGACAAGATGCAAATAAGAGATGGGGAGGTCAGTAGGGAAGCACTCTTGGTTACAAATGGAGAAGTATTTGTATAAACCAGAGTTCATGTTATTGTTAAGACAGAAGAAATTACTCCTTTTTAGTCTAGAGCAGAGTTTCTCAAAGTCTCAATGTGCATCTGTGTCATCTGGGAATCTTTTTTTAAAAATGTAGGTTATTTAGTAAATGTGAAGTGTGTCCTGAACTTTTGCATGTCTGAAAAACATAGTAGCAGGGCACAGCGGCACAATCTTGTAATTCCAGTGACTTGGAAGGCTGAGGTAGGAGGATTGCAAATTCAAGGTCAACTTCAACAACTTAGTGAGGCCCTCAGCAACTTAGACTTTGTCTCAGAATGAAAATTTAAAAAGGCTGGGAATGCAGCTTAGTGGTAAAGTCCAGGGTTCAATCCCCAGTACCAAAATAAATAGATAAATAAAAGGTTCATAGGTGATGCTGATGATGTTTTGAATAACAGGACCCTAGACTCTTATTAAAAGGAAACAGAAGAATCATTCCTTGAAACAACTGTTCTGATAAATTCAGCAATCCAGGAAGAAAAGATTCACAGCCATCAGTATTTGTAGAGGGCATCACTGGTTTATGAGTCAATACACTGACTTTCAGAATAATAACCTTTAGTTTTCCTGGAAAGAAACATTTGCTACTTTGTTTACTGAGATAATCAAACACATATAATAGATTTATATTTTAAAAAAATTTAATGATTGCTATTTAAAAGGGCTATCAGTTCACTAATTTTACTTAATTGGACCTTCTATAAGCTCAGTATGTACATATATAAAGCCTTCTAATAATATCTTTAGAAGTTCAGGGTCAATAAAAATGGTCTTGCATAAACTATATATTTTAAGTAGTATAAGACTTCCTCCTCATTTAATTTTAATATTTTTTTCTGACTATAGGATAGTACATTCTTTTTAGAAAATTGGGGGGAAAGTTGTCACTATTCCTCTACTCAGATAATCATCTAACATTCTGGTATATTTCCAAATGGGAAAATAAATATTTGTTAGGGTAGCTGGCACAAATATACATAAGAGATAGCTAAGTCAAGCAAAGGTTTATTGACAGAGAATATCTGCTAGGTCGCCTTTCTGCAAGGTGTAGCAGCCTGCTGAAAAAACTTCTGAACTGTATAGTCATGTACAATGAAGTAGTTAAAAAATAACCTTGGGATTGTTACTTGGTCTCTTTCTTGTGGTTTCAGTAGTTAGGGACTCTGGGGAGGGCTTCTTAAGATGGTGGGTGCTGATTTTCAAAATAGAATTACTTTGGCCTAAGGACTACCTTAGGCCAATATTTCATGTATTTTATACAAATACAATATTTCATGTATTTTATAATGTTTATGGCATCGTGTCCTCTGCTCCTCCACTTTATGAACATTTCCTTTTGCATTAAATAGTCTTTAAGAAAAATGAATTTGGTTAATAGCATATTATTCCATACTTTGATATTATTCAACCAATTGCCTATTATTGCATATTTGTTATTCCAATTTTTATTGTTTTCTGTTTTTGTTTTAAGCTGGTTTTTCTAGCTCTTTAAGTATTTATCTGCTATAAAAATTCCTTCTACTCATAAGCTATTTTTCGACCTACTCAGAAATAGAAATTAAATTAATTAACCCTAACCTAGGCATGGACAACTTGATCTCTGGTTCTGTGACTTGTAATCCTATTAACAAGTATTCTGTGAATCCTAAAGCACAAGCTAGTAGGTACCTTGAAAATGCATGAACTTAGTCTTACCCACAATTACTTGTATATCGTTTTATTTTTTCATTTGCTTATTTCACAGTACAAAAGTACTAGTTTTTACTTGAATGACTTGCAAATTTAAAAGTAGTTTCTAGCTTTGGATTCCACAAAATTCAGATGTTTAACCTACAGAACTCTTAACTTTTTTCCATCAAGAACTATCAACTTCAGAATATTTAATACAGATTAAACAGTAGTCAGTCTTCATCTGCATTCAAATTTTACAACGGTCCAATAATGACTATTATAGCAGTTTGTTACAGCTTAGGTCTTTTTTTGCAGGGGGTTAATAGGGATTGAACTCAGAGGAGCTTGCCCACTGAGCCACATCCCCACTGAGTTGCTTAGTACCTTGCTTTTGCTAAGGTTGGCTTTGAACTAGTGATCTTCCTGCCTCAGCCTCCCAAGCTGCTGGGATTACAAGCATGTGCCACTGCACCCAGCACAGCTTAGATCTTAAAATATCCTCAAAAGGCCATGTGTTTAAATGCTTAGTTGCTAGCTTTTGGCACTGTTGGAAGGTGGTGGAACCTTTAGGAGGTAGGGACTAGTGTAAGAAAGTTAGGTCCATTAGAGGTGTGTGCTTGAAGAAGATATTAGGAATCCAGCCCCTTCCTCTCTGCTTTCTGGCTGTTCCACTACATACCCCGCATCATGACGTTCTGCCTTAACATAGGCCCATAAACAGAGGAGCCAGCTGACCATGGACTTCGTCTCTGAAACCATAAACCAAAATAAAATCTTTCTCCCTTTTAAAATTGATTATCTCAGATATTTTGTCATAGCAATGGAGAACTGACTAACAATTTTAACACCTATCCAGGATTCAGTACTGATTGATTTATTTGTTCACTAATTACCAATTCATTAGTTATGCTACTTTATCTCCTTTACTTTGAAACAGTTGTTCAATGAAATTTTTTCAAGTACTGTATTCATTTATCTAAATTAACATGAAGGTGTTAACTTCCTGTTAATGTTTATTGGAGCAATGAGGATAAACTCTCATTTTGTGTATTTGTTATTTGTGTACTGTTTTGTTTTTATTGGATTAGTCTAGCGTAGAGTTTGCTAATTGTCTTTTCAAAGAACAAACTTGTCTTTTTTATTTCTTTCTATTTATTTTCTGTTTCATTAATGTGTAATGTGTACTTTATTATCTTCTGCTTCCTTTGAATTTGCTATGCTCTTCATTTCCTAGTATTTGAAGGTAAAAATCTTAGGCCATTGATTTTAGACTTTTATAATTTTCAAACATAGGCCATTAAAATTATAAAGTTTCCCTTTTCAATATTAGCTTTATCCTATGACTTTTTATATTGTCCCATTTTCATCCATTGTGATATATTTTATAATTTCCAGTGTGATTTCTTCTTTGACCTGTGAATTATTAGAATGTTTAATTTTCAAACAGTAGGGGGTTTTCTAGGTTTTTTATTGTTATTTCTAGTATCACTGTGATCAAAAGATAAACTAAATGATTTCAACATTTTTACCTTTATTCAGATCGATTTTATGACCCAGCTTATGACATGTCTTATTGCATTACTACCTATGCTTGAAGGTGTTGGCATTAGTGTTCTGTGAATAGCAATTTGGTCAAGATGCTTGGTAGTAGTATTTAAATATATGCCTTTACTGAATTTTTTCAAGTTGTTTTATCAATTACTGAGAGAGGGATGCTAAAATGTTTAACCATGATTGTGCAATTGTCTGTTTCTTTAATTCTGTTAGTTTTCGTTTTTTATGATTTTTATGATCATGTCACATGGATTTATGATATTTATTGCTTTTTTTTGTGTGTGTGTGTGGTGCTGGGGATTGAACCCAGTGCCTTGTACTTGACAGGCAAGCACTCTCCCAACTGAGCTATCTCCCCAGCCTAGATTTATGATATTTATGATCCTATCATTATCTTTTGTCTCTGAAACTCCTCTTGGTCTTGGAATCCACTTACTCTGACAGTAGTATTGCCACTTTAGGGTGTGTGTGTGTGTGTGTGTGTGTGTGTGTGTGCATGGTGCCAGAGATCAGGTTTCTTATACTTACTGTTGCATGGTATATATTTTTTCTCATTCATTTACCTATTAATTTTAACTACATTTATAAATGGTCTTACAATTCTGACTCTGGATAATCCTTTTTTTGCTGCTTTTGTTTAAAGATTTATCCTAAAAATGTGCTCTATAGTTTCAGTTCAGCAATGTAAATTTGTAAGGTTCAATTGTATATATTCTTTTATGACTCTTTTAAGCTCATGTTTGTAAGATTCATCAAGATTGTTGCTTCTAGTTGATTCTTTTTATTACTTATAATATTCTACCATATAAATTTGCCACAATTCATTCATTTTATTGCTAAGAGATACTTGTTTCCAGTTTTATAATGTCTTAAAAAATGCTGCAATGAACACTCTTATGCGTGATCACACATTTCTGTTGTGTTTATCTCTCAACATAGAATTGCTAGATCATTTATTAGATAAAGTCAAATTGCTTTCAGGTGAAGGTACCTATGTATATTCCCATAGCAGGATTTGAGTCTTGGTGATTTACTTCCTAATCAATTCTTATTTTCAGAATTATAAATTTTTGCTAATCTTATAGTTGTGAAATATATACCCCATGATTTTAATTTATTTTTTTTTCCTGCAAACAATTGCAGGAAAATTACATTGTAAATATACATTTGTTTCCTCTTCTGTAAAGTGTCCTTTTCAGTCTTTTTTTTTTAATACAATATGTAACAAGGGTATAGACTCCTCACTTTCACCTACAAATGTCTAATGGTTGGCTAAAAGCACCATTAAAGATTTGGCATCTCTGCCTCCATTTTGCATCCAACTCCTTTGCTCTAAGTCACTTTGGATTCCAGGAACAAGGTCTGATTTTATAACCATCTTGTGATAAGTTGAAGTTAACCTCCAGGCAACAGCAACCTTCTTATTGAAAACAAGGCCAATCCTGAGATAGTGATGAACTGACCACACCTGATCAAGATCACTTGCTTTTGGCCACTGTGAAAAGTACCCAGTTATTGTCTTCATTCCTTTCAATGCAACCTCAAAGACATTGACAGACCCTGGAAGACAGAGTTGAAGTTAAATTTCCTTCCATGCTTTTCACCATTACTATTCCTGTTTGCCTTTGGGGCAGGTGGCTCGACCTGATTTGTTGGATCCCCAGAGTGGAAACCTTAACTTTGGCCTAAGACACCAAGTAACAAATATTCTATTGAGATTTTTATAAATCAGTTTTTTTGGTAGGAAGTGCTTACATGTTCTGGTTCATAATCCTAAACCAGTTTTTTGTGTAGCATAATTTAATTGCAAATTAGTAGCTTATGTTTCCAGGTCTTTTAAAGGAGTATTTGGCTGATCAAAAGTCCTTAAAATTAATGAAGTTAAAAATCATTTCTTTTAAGTTTGTACTTTAAAATGCTGTCCATCACCTCATATAAGACCTAATACTTCAATGGAGATAATTCTTTTATTTTTTTGTTATTTCACTAGCTGCCTCAAAAATCTCTCTGAATTAGATGAGGAAGGAGAGGGAATTTAGAGGAGATTTGGTGTTCCCCAAACTCTGAAAGTTGGAATTAAGCCCTAGAAAAAATATTTTGCTATCCATCACTGTGACCACATTTATAGTTGCCAGCTGGTATGGCCTTGGGAAAGAAAGTCTTTGCGAACTCAGAGTTCTTCAGTAGTTCTTTATTTGTGAAGGACAGATACGCCCAAATAGTGTCAATAGAGATAAAACAAACAAAAACTTGTTTATAAAGAAAGTTAATATGTGAGTAAAATGTAGTGTCGATCCCTAAGAGGAAGAAATTTCAAGAGAACATGAAAAGAGGGAAAAGGGAGGGGGCTAGTTTCACTAAAGTTTAAAAGTTAATAGGAAACTAGAGTCAGGTGGTGGGTAAGCTGGTGCTGGTAGCTCTTGCAAAAGACATTTGAGATTTTGGCCTTTAGGGCAACGAGTAACTATCCTTTTCCTTTACTGCTGGAAAAGAAGACTCAAGAGGAAGAAAAAAATCAGGTATTTTGCTTTAGATTTAGGACTATTTCTTCTGGGCTGATAGGAAGTAGGTTAAAATCTCAACTCTTGAATTAGAAATACAAATCAGTGTTTGAAATTTAGCAGTTTATGAGGACAAATAATTTCTCTGCTTTTTTCATAATCTCAGAGAGTTGTGGAGTTCCCAAGAGTGCTCAGGTAAGAGTGTCTTCGGTCAGATTTTGCTTAGAAAGAATGTAAATAGGAACTTGCTATGAATGAGAATATTCAGTATGTTTTTAAGAAAATGAAAGGCTAGCAGAAAAGACTTTTCTTTGTCTTTTCCATCCCCCTCAATATTTTTTCCCTCTTTTTAACAACTGTTTTCTAGGATTTAAAAGAAACCCTTTTAGACTGGAAAGTTAAATTGTGGTCCTATTTTGTAAATATTTTGCTAGAAGGGCAATTTATTTCCTTCCTTCCTTTCTTCCTTCCTTCCTTCCGGGGACCAAACCCAGGGCCCTCTGTGTACCAGGCAGGTATTCTACCACTGAGCCACATCCCTGCCAGCAATTTTGTTTTAATGTAAGATAAATGACATGTTAGAATTACATTTTGTGAAAATATTTCTTGAAGCCTTAACTACATGTTACACCTATTTATACAACTCAGGAATGATTTCCAGTAGGTAAGTGTAATCATCATGATAAAAAACATATCAAGAAAACAAGTATGAGTCAATTTCTGTTTGGATACTGGATGACGTGATATTTAAATAGAAGCTAAATGGGTAATATATGGAAGAAATACTAGACCTTAAGCTTAGTTAGAACAGGTATTTACTTAATCTTCCAGTGACTATCACATGTAGATCCTTGATAAATTTTTATTGATCTCTTAATCAATTTGGCTAAGAGTTGGAGATATGAATTCCATTCCTGACTTTGCCATGTATTTCTGTTTGAACTTAAGTGTTCATTTTCTTGAATATTGTTACAAGTGCAATATGGTTCTTTGGATCTATAGACTCACAGAAGTGATTCTTACTCATTGAATTCTTATTCTCAGCTCTTCTGTCTCAATAGGCTCATTCTCACTAGCATTTTTTCATGTGTGTCTATACACACACAAGAACACACACACACACATGTGCATGGCCCTCAACTGATCATTTTTTTGGTTCTCACCTCTACTGATGTTTCCTGGAACACCTTCAAAATAAACTACTGGTTCTTGAGTTGTTATATCAAGGTCAGTCATGGAGAAACTCAAAATAACACACACAGCAAGTTCTTCCTTGACCAGCTCTTCAGCCTTCAGTGTTCTCATTCTTGATCAACTCAGCTGTCATACTCATTCTTCAACTCTACTACATTACCAGATTGTGCCTCTCCTGCACCATATTTTCTCTCTAATAAAAGATTACAAGGATGAACATGCAGTATATCCAGTGGCAGTTTCAGAACTGAACTTGCTTGAAATATCAATTGATAGTAAATAAATGAAATTTCTTTTAGCTTCCTCAATCCCACTAATAGAGGATTTGATTTTATACAATTAATTGAAGGAACTGGTTTAACAGTCTGAGAGAACGTTATCTTTGCATCTGATTCTGGAGTTTTGGAACTTGAAGTCTTCCAGGCAATTAGGAAGGAAAGGTGGACAGAGAGGAGAGAGAGGGCAGGTTTTTACCCACAAAGCATGAGCTTACAGTTCTTGCTGCCCCTGACCTTGTGTGTTAAGTGCCTGCAAGAGAAGGTTGTACTCTTCCTCACAGAACTAAATTCACAAGACTTAAAATATATTTTGTTTTCAATATCATTCTGTTAAAAATGTCTTCCCATTTCCTAGTGATTTCTTCTTTGACCTTTGGATTATTTTGGGCAGTCATTTTAAGTGCTCAGTACTCACTGTGACTGAAACACTGTTAGGTCAGTTTCTACCTTCAGCTTCCTTCATTCTAAGTTTCTACATCCAGTCTTCTACATTCTAAGCAAAAATCAGTATCCTGGTTTCTTTAGAAAGAGTATATGTTCTGAAAGAGTATATTCTGAAGTTTGAGGGTGTAGTGTTTTGTAAATGTCAATTAGGTCAATTAGATCAAGTTGGTTGCAAGTGTTTAAATCTTCTGTATCTTACTAATTTTTAAAAATGTGTTTAAATTACTATGAGTAAAGTGTTAAAATCCTCAACTCTGATTGTGAGTACTTTTTTGGTGCATGCATTTTGAAACTCTTGTTATTGCAGAGTACTTATGTGTTTAGAATTTTTTTCGACAAACTATTTCTTATCATTATTGAAACATCCTTCATTTTCTCCAACAACTATCTTGACATATAACTTGATACATGTTAATAAATATGTAATTATATAAAACATATCATCTAAATTGGTAAATATAGCCCCATTAGCTTTCTTTTGCTCAATGTTTGTGTTGTGTGCATTTTTCTTCCCTTTTACTTTTATATGTCTAAATCTCAACAGTGTTTCTGAAAAAGAACAATTTAAGTTTTGAACTGATCTGACAACATGTGTCTTCTAATTGGAGTCTTTAGTTCACATATATTTAATGAAATTGGGTTTAAATTTCATTGGGTTTAAATTTCCCACCTTGGTATTTTGTTTTCTATTAGTTCTATTTATTATTTGCTCCTTTATTCCTCCTTTCTTGTTGTGGCAGATTGTATTTCCTAAGATTGCCAATGACAGCACAAATATACGTACAAATATATGTACAAATACACATTTCATCCCACATCCTTTTTTTTTTTTTAATTTCAACAATGTGACTAATTGTCCCACTATAAGTAGAAGTCTACGTCCTTCCACTTGAATTTTAATGTGGGCTTGAACCAATATATAATGGCAGAGATTATAACTTACACCTATCTCTATCTTTCTTGGAATATTTGCCTTTCCAACACACCATTCTGTGAAGAAATTCAAACTATCCTATGCAGAAAGACCACAGTGAGACTCACATATACTGGAAATGATGTGAAAGAACTCCCAGATATGTGAAAGAATGATTCCCAGATGATTTTTATCCCCTTGCCTTTGAGTCTTGCAGTTAATATCAGACATTGTGATACAGAGATAAGATGGCCTCATGATAAGGCAGTGCATTGCAGTTTCTGAAAAGAGTGGCAGTCAAAGACTCAGGTCCACGAAGTTCTTCACATATTTGCATTTCTAGCCCAGGGTCTTTTATTTTTAAGTATCTATCTCAGATCTTTGATTAAGTCCAATTTCCATGTTCCTGTCAGGCACTTCTACTGAGGCCTCCTCATGCCCGGAGGAAGGGAAAGATTTAGACACTTTTCTCTACTCTGACTCATTACTTAGCATTTTCTCAATTCCTCAACTTTCCCCTCCACTTCCTTGCCCTAGGGGTCTATAAAATTGCCAGAGCCTTTTGTTTGGGACTCCCTCCGAAGTGAGATGGCCTCTGAGTCTGAACTGATCCCTTGACGTTTTTCTGCATTGTCTGAGCTCTTTCTCTAGTTTAGACTTTCGCTTTGACAACACAGTAAATGACTGATGCCTTAATTCTTTTGTTTTTAGCTTGTTGATTTAATTGGCTACTCTGACACCTGGCAGGTAGCTCAGCTCTCCCTTTCTCTCCCAGCTCAGCTGAACTCCTGACGGGTAGGTCCTTTAAGTTCTCTTAGTCTAACTGCAAATAATTTTTTATTACTTGAAAAAACAGTGATAGAAGAGTCTTACAACAAGAAAATTATGCTTATCCCAGTTTCACCTTTTTGTCATTTTATTTTATTTCTACATCTTATATGTTTTTATTATTTGGTCACTTTTACATTTTTGTCATTTTATTTCTATACCTTATGCTTTTATTTTAATTGCCTTAAAATACACACGTCTATATATATGAGGAAATTTTGAAGAAGGACTTTTACATTTGCCCAGATGACTACCAGTTTTTGCTCTTCATTTTCACCTTTCACAACAGATTAAGTTCTCCCTTTCATACAATTCCCTTCAGTATTTTAGCATTTCTTGGAGTGCGGGTCACCTACATAATTTCTCGGGGTTTTCCTTTAAATTATTTTCCCTTCATTTTTGAAATGTATTTTTGTTAGATAAGGCATTTTTAGTGTTTTGTTTAAATTTTATAAAAATGTATTTTCTTCTGGATTTTCATTGTTTCAAATGTTATTTATATTAGTCATTCTCCTAAATGTAGTGTTTCTATTTTTCTCAGCTGCTTTTAAAATTTGTTCTTTATATTACCAGTTTGACTGTATGTAATTGTCGTGGGTTTCTTGGCTTTTATCCTCCTTGGTCAAGTTTCTTGTAACTGTGGCATGGTGTTTTTCAACAAATTGGGGGGAATTTCACCCATTTTTTTTTTCAAGTATGTCTTCTGTGTCTCTCCTATTTCTAATTGGTATTTGATATCGTCCCACACATCTCCAGTGCTCTGTTCTTCTTTTATACTCTTTTTTCTATTTGTACTTTAGTTTGGCTACTTTCAGTTGAGTTGTCTTATGTTGGCAGGTCCTTTACTCTTCCATTTTCTGTCTCAATTCCAATATCTGGGCCATTTCCTTTTCTACTCTACCAATTGTTTTCTCTTGTAATCATAAGTCAATTTTAAAACTTCTGTCCCTCCCTCATAATTTTTTAAAGAATTGACTCCTGGATATTTTGTATAAAAATAAGGACTGAGAGGAGCATACTTGTAGTATAGCTACTCAGGAGGCTGAGGCAGAAGGATCACAAGTTCAAGGCCAGCCTTAGCAAATTAGGCATAGCCTGTCTCAAAATAAATAAAAAGGGCTGGGAATGTAGCCCAGTGGTAGAGCTTGCCTAGCTTCCCTTCCCTGAGTCTGAATTCCCAGTGCTAAATCATTAATAATAATGATGAGTTAAAAAAAATTTACCTCCAGGAAAGGATGTTTTCTTATTCTGTCAGAAAGTGGGAAGTAGGGGCTAAATCAGTTTAATCTGTGGTTGAGCTGAATCTGGGCTTTGCAGCTTTATGTGATCAGTGCATCATTGGTTTCCAATAGTTTTGGTTGTGGGATTGGATTTTTCTCATCAGAAGAGCCTGTGGTCTCAGCATTAAGGAACATCTGGATAGATCTTTATTTTTATGGCCATGCTGGCTTTTCAAACTGGGAAATTCTGATTTGCAGTTCTTCTGTTAGAAGAGGCACTATAGGGCTTTCTTTGCAGCTATGCTCCTGGCTTCCTGAGTATGGGGACATCAGTCTCTGCTCTTCTGCCCTCAGCCTCTGGTGTGCAACTGCCTTACTTTATACAAAGGCCTGTAGTGCCTCAGAGTTCATCTCAGCTCCCAGCATGCCTCCGTGCACTCAGACTTTGACACCCTGTCCTTGAGCATGTGATGAAGTCCTATAGAAAGTTGGCAGATGGAGAAAGACTACGGTTGGAGTTTCTCAAAATTCTAATCTGTCAAACTAGCCTCCACATATTCATTAAAAGTCCATTAAATGTTCCATTGATTTCTCACTTTTCTCTATGGGGTTTCTTTTTTTCTGCTTTATTGTAATTGAAAATCAGCATGTAGGAGAGAAAATTTCTTGTCTCCTACGAGTAATGTGTCACTTGCTGGTGTTCAATTCACTTGGATTCTTGGCATTCTCAGTAATCTAATGAGTTAAAACAAAAACAAAGGCAAAAACTAAAGAAATGAAATCTGATTTTGTAGTTTATTTAGATAGTTATGGTTGCTAGAGTAAGAAGAGTGGTCACTCTTGTGGTTTTCTCTCATTAACCAAAAGATTAATTATTAGAAGTGAGGTTATAAAAAGTTCAGCAAGACTTCTGTATCCCTGAAGGTCTTGACAGCTTCTAGTTTTGCTTAAGGACTGCTAAATCCTAAATACAAAGTGGTAGATATTTTTTCTGTAGGCAACAATGCACACATCAGATTTGTTTTTGTAAGATTTTACTCTATTTTGAAAAGGTCCTCCTATTTTAGTGCTATCATAGGTAAATTCTTCCATGCTATACATTCAATTTACAGGGTTTGGGGAGAGGATTTGTAATGGAGCCAGCTGTTCTATATAGAGACATATTCAATAAATCATTCTGTTTTCAATCCTGCCTCTCAGTTTTATAATTCATTATACCTTATTTTTCCAGAGTTCCCACATTGCAAATTGTGATATCTTCCTGAAGTACTGACATCATTCATGTGCATTTGGACTGCTGCTTCCTCAACCCTGATTCATTCTTATAAAACTTACCATCTTGTTTTCTGTCTTCTAGAAATTTGTTGAAAACCCTCAGGCATCTTGCATTAGAGATTATAACAGGATATATGCTAAAGGAGTGTTTAAACTGAATCTTAAGAGGTCTGACTACTGGTCCATTTCACAGTTCATTAACTTAATACCTTATTTCCTTCCTTCTTTCTTTCAGTTTTGAGGTTTTGTTGAAGATATTCCTAAAGAATGATCTGAGATTGCCACACAGCAAAAATGGTTCAGCTGACAGCTACTCCTCTAAGTGCACTTGTTGATGAGCCAGTGCATATCCGAATTACAGGCCTAAGTCCTTTTCAGGTGGTGACTCTTCAGGCATCACTGAAAGATGAGAAGGAGAACATGTTTTATTCTCATGCCTACTATAGGGCCAATAAAGTTGGCGAGGTGGATTTGGAACATGATTCTGCACTTGGAGGTGACTATGTGGGAGTTCACCCCATGGGTCTTTTCTGGTCCTTGAAACCTAAAAAGTTGCTAACTAGACTACTGAAAAAAGATGTGATGAATAGCCCTTTCCGAGTCCAAATAAAACTTTGTGACCTACAGTCTCCACTAAGAAATCAAGTTACTAGTACCTCAATGGTCAGCCTGACTTTGGAAAGGTGGTATGCGGCACCGGGTGTTACACGGATCCCGGTCGAGGAAGGCCGCCTTCGAGGAGCCCTCTTTCTCCCTTCAGGTGAGTTGGATTACTGTTATTATTATCCTTGCTTTTCTTCTTTTGAATCCTTAATCCTTCTAGCAATTTAGTTTTGATGTGGATAATAGATAGAGCTCTCTTTGCCTGCCTTAGAATCAGAGTTAGCTTTAGGTCATCAAAACAAGAATGTCATGCTATTCCACTGTAACTCTGAGTCTGGAACTTGTCTAAGGATATGACTAATACAGTTAATGGAATCCCTACGTTGTGGGATTTCTAAAGTTTTGGATTTATACTAAATTTATCTGCTTTAAACCTGACTATTCTGAAGATTCTCATCTTGATATCACAGAAGCTGTGTCCCAGCACCTTTGGAGGCTCTATCTATCATGTTGCATTTCAGTATAAGCATATTTATTGCATTGTTGTCACAACAAGCCGGTGGTATGTTGGATTGAAAGATTGCAACGAATGAAGATAATGCAAAGAAATTTTATTCCCATTAGTCCGTATATATTGCATATAGAATATTCCATAAATCAGGTAATATAGAATACTTCCTAATGGCTATAACACTTAGCAGAACAACTCATTATTTCCCATGATCTCTTCATACTAGTAAATAGTTTTAAACATCTATTGGTCAGAGTTTATTTTGGTTGTGAATGAAGCAAAGTTAGTTCCAAGAAGACTTCACCAGACCTAGGTTTCTGATCTGTTTGAGGTCTACTTCTTCAAACAGGTGCTTTCATCTGGGACATAGCCATCACCTCATCAGAATATGTTGCCTTTATTTAATCTTTCACTTATAGAACTGAGATGGTGTTTTAGTCATCTTTTTTCTCTGCTCTGACCAAAAGACCTGAAAAGAACAATTTTAGAGGAGGAAAAGTTGATTTGGGACTCA
Organism: Sciurus carolinensis; assembly: GCF_902686445.1. Classification (NCBI taxonomy): domain Eukaryota; kingdom Metazoa; phylum Chordata; class Mammalia; order Rodentia; family Sciuridae; genus Sciurus; species Sciurus carolinensis. Next base: position 31,021,720 of record NC_062226.1, read on the forward strand.
GGGTTTCAGAGGTCTCAGTTCATAGATGACCAATTCCATTGTTCTGAACCTGAGATAAGGCATAACATTAAGACAGAAGGGCATGATGGAGGAAAGCATCTCAGAACATGGCACTAGGAAGCAGAAAGAGACAGCTCCACTCTCTAGGACAAAATATATATCCCAAAGGCATGTCCCCAAGACCCATCTCCTTCGGCCACACACTACCTGCCAACAGTTACCATCCAGTTAACCCCTATAGGGGATTAATGCACTGCTCAGATTAAGCCTTTCATAACCCGATCATTTCACCTCTAAACTTTTGTCAGGGGCGGGCTCTGAGGGCCCCAGAGCCACACCATGGCCTGATCTCTAAGATGGTGCCTGGCAGCTTGCCAGACATAGCTGCACTCGTAAACAAGTTTTAGGAAGTAACTCTGGTTTGCTGTTGTACGTGAGGCGATCCTGGTATCTGCCTGGAGACTGTTCCTTGATAGGCTGACTTTCCTGGTAGTCTACTCTCTGATAGGCTGATGTTCTCAATATAAGTCTGAGACTTGTGGAATAAACACCCTTTTGGTTCCTGTGCTCAAGAAGAGTGTACGCGTTGTGATTGTCCCCGCGGGCGGTGGGCGATCATAAGTGGTGCCGAAACCCGGGATCTCGAGTTACAAAGAAGGAACTGATCAGGTAAATACAGGGAAAGTAAAGTACAGTCTGGCCAGGTTAAAGTTTGTGGGAAAAGTGACGAGTTAAAGTTCGCAGGAAAAGCGACGAGTTAAAGTTCGCGGGATAAGCGACGAGTTAAAGTTCGTGGGATAAGCGATGGAGATTGAGTGTAAGTGCTTTCGCTTTTGTTTTGCTAGTTAAAGTGCTTTGCATTCTGTTAGTTTAATAGAGAAATATGGGCACTGAAATGTCACGAATGCACATGGAAAGTCCCTTAAAGGATTTGCTCCGGGCCAATGGAATTCCTCTTGAAACTAAAACAGCCCGAACCAAATGCAGAGAGGCCATAAAACAAGGGGAAGAGGTTTTGGAGGAAATAAAAGAGGAAAGGTCTAAAGCATCAGAAAGGGCATCAATAAGATCAGAGACAGACAAGGAAAATGAAACTGGGTGTGAGGAACAACTTGTTAGGAAGAGAGAAATCAGTTTAGGGGAGGGTCCCCCATTAGGAGTCTGCCCTACATTATCCGCCCTTAAGGCCTGCTTCTCTCCAGGACCTCCCAAAGGGGGCTCCAAGTTTCTCCCCAAAGAGCCGCCGCCTAAAGAACCGCCGGCTCCTCCCGTTGAATCTCCTTCCAGAAACTTGCCACATAGTAAACAACATTGGGAGACCTTTAATGAGGAGCCCAATCCATCTCAATCCGCTCCTCCCAAGGTTGAGGAACCACGAGGGCAGCCAGCCTCTACACATAGGGAGGGCCCCGGGGAGGCTCATTGCTGCCATCTTGTAAAGCCCTTGCCCTCCTCCTTCCGGATGGCGGGAAATCTTCCCGGTGGCCATTTTATGATACTGGGCAAGAACTCACAGACTCTTAACCTCCATCCTCCCTTTATGGCCTTCCCAGTAAATGTTAAAATGTTAGTTTGGGAAGGAATGACTACCGATCACAAATTGGCCTGTGCAGGGATGAAAGATTGCTCCATAGGAAGGTGGATTGTGGCTACCAAAGATATTGGCACACAGCTTCTGCAAGCAAGCGGGCACATGGAAAAGGATTCCTTATCTTCAAGTCTCTTCTTTCTTGCGCTTCTCTGCTCTTCCTGCAAACTCGAATGCCTCCTTCTTCTCCCCCTCTTAATCCCTTCTCCTCCTCCAACTTTGACTTAGCTGTTTCTGCTTCCATTCCCCGGTCCAGCCCACCTAGTCCTCCTGCCACAAGGTCCCACGTACGCCGGTGGGGAGGGAGTAACCAGCCCAACCATCAGTGGCATGTCCTAGTAAGGAGTATGATATAGTAGCCCCAGTCCCCACAAGTATTGGGAGATAATTGTTTCACAATTTTCTGAGTCCAAACCTGAATTGATTACTAACCAGGATTAAGGGTTAAAATGCCCTAGGCATCAAGTTTCTGCTGGAACATTTTAGCCCCTTTCAGATCCAAATCTCAGTCAAGGTTTACATTGAAATGTAAATAGAGAAAGCCTGAAGGCTCAGTAGGAGACCTGTCTCAAACCCCCCCCCCCAAAAAAAAAAAAAAAAAGAGCAAAAAGTCTTACCTGAACTCCAGCAAAAGTAAATTTTATGGTGCTTTACTAAAGTACTTAACAGCCGCTTCATTTTTCCAGGACTCTTGTTTTTTTTGAATTCTACATTTTTTTTTTTTGAGCTCATGACTTTTTTGATCAGTTCTATTTTTTTTTTACTCAACTAGAGTTTTTGAACATCTCTTACATTGCAATGGAGATGCACCTATAAAGTTTCAAGGCCTTTGATTTTGTGTTATGTGTATGTTGTGCTGTCTGATGTCATGTTTTGTCTGTATCAAAACTGAGTGCTTCTAAAATTAAAATTTAAAAATGAATCCAAATATTTTTAATTCACATGATTTAAAAAGGTTCGATTTAAATTGGGTAAACTAATAGAAGTAAAATGTCTTGAAAATAACTTGCAAGTCTCTAGGTGGTCAAACTAATATAATGTTGATGTTTATAAAATGTCTAACATCAATTTTTCTAGGACTTTCCTCCAACAAGAAAAAGCTGGCAAATACTGTTCAGGACACTTGTCTAATATCTTGGGTTTTTTTAAGAAAATAAGTGAATTAGAATTGACATGCATGGGATTACTGAAATGTGTTTGTACAGAAAATTGTTTTGTGTCATCACTAAACTAAAAACAAGGTTACTAAGAGTTATGTCCTAACAGGTACAATTCTATACACAAAGGGTTCTAAAAGTTTCAACTGTGTTTCAATTAGAGTACTATAAATAACAAAATATTTAATCTTGTTAAAATAGAGTAATTTATCTAAATTCAGAAATTTCATAAGAGTTGTTTCAGAATGTGAACAAAGAGCTCAACAGATAGGAAAAAATAAATAAATAAAAGGTTCTAGATATGGAAATATATCTAGTGAAAAACAAAATGTTTCTGGGTAAGAAAGTGCTTATGTGATCAAATACATGAGGGTCTAAATAAGTGCTAAGAAAGTCTGTAAATAAACAAAAAGGGGGAATAAGGGAGACCTTCAGGTCCCCTAAAGATAAACTTTCTCTTTGCCTCTTTATTTAAAAAATTTTTAACTCTGGATAATGAGAGTCGCTGTGCCGCTGAGAGACATGGCAATCATAAACAACATGATAGAGCGACGGTAAAATGGAAGGATGTTCTTACAGGACAATGGAACGGCCCGGACCCGGTGCTTTACTGGAGCTGTGGCTCGGTTTGTGTGTTTCCACAGGGTAAAACATTGCCTATCTGGGTTCCTGAGCGACTAACTTGACCAGTGCCAACGCTACCAATAAGTAACTCAGACCAACATACTTCTGATGACCATGATGCTCGTAGCCCCCCTTGAACTAACTTACAACCTCTTTTTAGTCTCTTAGGATGCTATCTCTCTCAATGTTGGAATGCTTCTAGGTTCCCGCTGGCAGTCTTAATGTGTGTTCCTATCTTCCTACCAGTCCCAGTCTCTGTTACAGATGCGGAATTGCCAGTGTTGGCATCACAGTGGCCATGGTCACCACGGTAGCAGTCTCTGCAGTGGCAGCCGCAACCGCAGCAGCAGCATTGACACAACCATACAGACAGCAACAACAATCACTTGGTCGAAAATACAGCTGCAGCCTTACAGACTAAAGAGACCCTAAACCAACATCTAACAGCAGGCATACTCCTTGTAAATCAAAGAGTGGACTTACTACAAGAACAAGTGGATATCTTGCAAGAACTTTTGGGACTGGGATGTGTTTATCCTTTAAGAGCAGTGTGCGTCACCCCTATTGCTTATAATAACCTTAGCTCTGTGGTTATGTTATCTAAAAATCTGTCTACCTTACTGGTAATTGGTCATCTACGTTTGATACTCAGAGTCAATGCTACCAGGGTTCAAGTTGCATCGGTATCCGAGATGTTCTCTTTGTTAACAGTGGGCTGGAACAGTAGCTGTTCTGATTATTATCTGCTTAGGGATAGCCTATGTTATACGCAGCCAAATAAGAGCTCGCCAAGATGCCCGATGTGATCAACGGGCTATAGTACAGACTTTGACAGCCATTGAGACAGGCACATCCCCCCAAGTATGGCTAAGCATGCTGGACCAGTAGTCAAAGACGGGTAAGATCTGTGGAAATGCATACCAACCTAAGACAGGGTTTTGACGCCTAGAGGTCAGAATTCCAATGACGGGTAAGGATGTAATTTGCCATGGACAACCTAAGACAGGCATGGTCCCAAGTCATCTTTTCTTTATTTAAAGAATAAGGGGGAGATGTCAAGGGCGGACTCTGAGGGCCCCAGAGCCACACCGTGGCCTAATCTCTAAGATGGCGCCTGGCAGCTTGCCAGACATAGCTGCACTCGTAAACAAGTTTTAGGAAGTAACTCTGGTTGGCTGTTGTACATGAGGCGATCCTGGTATCTGCCTGGAGACTGTTCCTTGATAGGCTGACTTTCCTGGTAGTCTACTCTCTGATAGGCTGATGTTCTCAATATAAGTCTGAGACTTGTGGAATAAACACCCTTTTGGTTCCTGTGCTCAAGAAGAGTGTACGCGTTGTGATTGTCCCCGCGGGCGGTGGGCGATCATAAACTTTCTTGCATTTTCTCACATTTTAGCTTTTGGGGGATACCTAATATCTAAACTATAACAGAGGATTTGAGGACTCTTGATGTACTAAGGTTGATTTTTGGCAACAAAGAGTTAAAGATGGTATAGAACTAATCTTCTCTTTTCAAATTTACCATGACATATGTACTTATTTGGATAATTCTTAACTTTTTATATCTAGTAATTAGCATACAGACTTGTATGCAGGATCAGGAAGTAAGTAGCACAAACTTGTTTCTTTAGAACTCCACCCCTGTTAAAAATTTGTGTATTGATACAATTCTTCCATGTTGGGAATGATGTGCTGGTTCTGGATGTACTATTTGTGAACCCTTTTGACATTGCATATACTGGGTTTTCCACTTGAAGTGTTTATTCTGTGGGAACACAGAAGGATGAGTTGTGTGGGTCATAAAAAGATTGAGTTGGGTCTCAAAACATTTCTCTACTGCAACATTCTTTATAGATAAGGTACTCTTAATAGTTCTCCCCTTTCCTTCCAAGCAGAAGATGCAAAACTTATCCTTATTCATCTATTAAAGTGACATTTTTAAACCAAGACGTATTAAGTATCACTTCTTTTCTCAAAGTAATGTAAATACAATAATTTTAAAAAATTCCTAATACTTTTTTAAATCAAACCATTCCTTTTAAACATGGGTGGGACTGATCTTCATTAGATAAAATCATGTATCCAATGTATCCAACAATAGAATTATCCCAGTAAATCCACTGTAAATTTCTTTCAGTGTATGGACTCTGCTTTATTGAAAATAAGCTGCTTGCTATTCAGAAAGGGAGTATAGAATGATTCTCTTAACATGCCTCTTTTTTACCCAGCATTAGGATGTAGGGAATAAAGAGCATTACTTAGTGAGAGTTCATCATTTATATCTGCTTAGTTGGGAGATTTCATCAAAGTAGTCAGATTAGTGTAACCAAACAGTAACAAGCCAGGATGTTAGCAAAAGTAATCTTTAAAAAAAAATTCTTTTGAGTCATATACTTCTTTGAAAACCCAGTTAATTCTTTGGATCCCCCCACCCCTTGTGTTAGTCAGCTTTTCATTGCTGTAGCAAATACCTGACATAGTAAACTTATAAATAAAAGAGTTTTATTGTGGCTCACAGATTTAGAGGTTTCAGTACCTAATCAGTTGTTTGTTTTGGGCAAAGCAGCACATCCTGGCTGGAGTGTGTGGTGGAGGAAAACTGCTCACCATGTGGGAAGCAAAAGAGAGGGAAAGGAAGGGGCTGGGGTCCCACTATCCTCTTCAAAGGTGTGCCCTCAGTGACCTGAAGACCTCCTACTATTTCATCTTGTCAAGATTCTACCACCTCCCAATACTGTCACCCTTGGATCAAGCCTTTAAAACATGGGCCTTTGGGGGACATTCCAGTCCAAACTATAGCACCTCTCATCAGTAAAATGCACACTTAAACATATATTCTATTTTTGCATATAATTTTAGGATCTTCCAAGTTTTCCTGAGGTTTGTTTATGTACCTTTTATGGGTTAAGAAGTATTAGCCCAATTTTTTGACTTTCTTTACTCTAAAACTATGTAAATGGACACCTTGTCAATAGGCCATAATTCAGTCCCACTTACAAGGCTGAAAATTTGGGAATTCTATTTAAAATTTTATGCATTAATTTCAAAATTTCTAATGCTTTTCTCCCTTGTGGTTTCATATTCTTATTATCTTTTCCTCATTCTCTAAACCCTCTTTTTTTTTTTTTTTTTTTTTTTTTTTTTTTGGTTCTTTTTCAGGAGAGGGCCCTTTTCCAGGGGTGATTGATTTGTTTGGAGGTATTGGCGGGCTGTGTGAACACCGGTCCAGTCTCCTGGCCAGTCGTGGCTTTGCCTCGTTGGCCTTGGCTTACTGGGGCTATAAAGACCTACCTTCTCAACTACAGAAACTAGATTTAGAGTATTTTGAGGAAGCTTCCAACTTTCTCCTGAGCCATCCTAAGGTAATTTTATCTCTTTAGTAAGTTTTAGTCCCAGTTTTTTTTATAACCATAATATTCTGTTACTTCTCTTAACTTCCAATTAAGATTCTCCCTCAGTGAACCCAAAATTCTATTACATACCCATATTGTTCACTTGATTTCTTATCCAATTTCTTTTGCTCAGAAAAACAAAATGCCTAGGAAGTTAACCTGTGTCCATCAGAGTATTGAAAGGCATTGGTTTTGATTTAGACAGAAATGAGTTCTATTTCTAGCTTCATCTCATCTGGTTCAGGGAATTTGGGTAAGTTACTTAGTGTTTCTTCATCTGTTAAATAATATTGTAATGATACAACTTCATAAAGTTATGGTGGGATTTGAAGACTATTATAGAAACAAGGTTCTTATTATAGTACTTGGTAATCTAATATTATAATCAATCCAGTATTATTGTACTTGACAGTACTAAACACTCAATTATTATAGTTATCATTTTCTCATCACCATATTTACCTAGATGACTATTAAACATTTCTTTGAAGAGTGGGTCCAAGTCTTTAATTACTTGAGAGGACTTGAACATAATACTCTAGTACTAGTACTCTGATTGTAGTCCAATCTACAATCCTTCTTTGAATCTTAAAATGTTTACTTTGTTGCTATAATAGGGTTGGCACTTATTATCCCTTGTTAATTTTGAGGGGTGGGGAGGGGGCAGAGGGAAGGAAAGATAATAGAATGAGACAAACATCATTGCCCTGTGTACATATATGATTATGCAAATGATATGACTCTACTTCATGTACAACCAGAGAAACAATAGTTGTATCCCATTTGTGTACAATGAATAAAAAAGAAAAAACCGTCACAACTGCAACTACAGTGTTTAAATAGAAAGCATGCCCCACTGGGTGAAAGTTGCATACAATATTGTGCTATAAGCATTGTTTTATAATCTGCAGTTGTTGTTCAGATTTAATCCATATAATGACATATGTCACTATATGCTATTTTATGAGGAAGAAGACTATTTAAATGAAACAAACAATAAATATTTACTTAGAATAAAGTTTATTTACATGTATAAATAAAGAACTAAATTAAAATTAAATGTAACTAGTACATAATTTTTCATATAAAGATCACCGATATAGAATCAGGTTTGCAATAATAAGACAAGCAACAATTACTGACAATTTACTAATGTACTGAAATTTTAAATGGCTATTTATGATGCATAAAATGGAATTGTCCTTGAACAGTCAGATAGGCGATGTTATCATTATGATAGCCCTTTACTTGGCTTGGATGAGAAATAAAGAGATTATGTGATTCTGTTTTTCACTTTCTTAGTCTGGTTCCCCTTATACTTGCTGCATGACTTTTCCATCACTGTTTTTGCAATGTCATAAAGATAACTAGTTAATGACTACTGATCCAGGCTAGAAACCAGACTTTGTTCCTAGGCCCTGAGTACTTTCATTAAAGCTGCTTCACAATATCTCTTCTGCTAAATCAGAGATCTTTCCATTCCTGATAGGAATTGTTGATTTTAAGTGACTTTTGAAAACTTTGAATTCCCTGACCCCACAATTGGTGACAGAAGTTTTAGCAAGAGTTACTGTTCTTCTAAGGATCAGAAACAATTTAGATAAAAAGTACATATATTGAGTCACACTTTTTAGTTCTTTTATGTTATAAGTGCTTTTGCTTTATCTTCCATGGCCAAATGCACTGAGTTCCCATTTCTCCTTGCCATAACTATGGCTCTCTATCTTCTATATTAAGACACAGAATTTCAGAAAAGGGGAATAGGGGTTGGGAAAAGGGAAAGGTTAGTAAAGGATACTAAGTTTCAGTAAGACAAGAGGAATAAATTCTGGTGTCTATAGCATGGTGCCTATAATTAATAATGCATTGTATATTTCAAAATTCGTAAAGGAGTAGATTTTAAATGTTCTCAATACAAAGAAAGATAAGTTTGTGAAGTTTGAAGTGATGAATATGTTAACTGCTCTTTTCACAATGCATTCATGATTCAAAGCATCACACTATACTTCATAAATTTATAATTGTTATGTGTCAATTAAAAATGAAAATTAAAAAAATTTCAAATCTTTAAAAGACCCTTTAATTGATTCAAACCAACCTTTTAGTGTGTGGTATGGGAAATAGAGAGAATACGTTCCTCATTCCATTTGTTTAGTTTTTTCCCCCTTGTCCTATTTGTCACATTTCTATCAGCTTGCCATAAGTAGTATTCTCATTCATGCTTTTCTAAATAGTGGGGAAATCCCAAACATTTAATTGATAAAATTCCCTGAAAATACAGAAGACCAATTTAGAAAGAGAAAGATAAAAAGATGTTTCTCTCTGAAACTCTACAAGGAGCTAGGGCTCAAAAGAGAATTAAGGCTGTATTTTGTGCCACACAGAACCATCTTGTCTTGAACTCCTCCTTTGCACTCCTGTATCTAGCTGGTGACTGAGAGCTAGCTGTACATTCAACACACATAAGTTACTTGGAACCATGTAGTTTCCTTTTCATTTCCACTGGTGTCCCCTTTTGTTCAGATACCATCACTTCTTGCCTATGCTATTGTAATAAACTTTGGGTTTCCTGCCTCTATTTTTTCAAGTCAGAGTTGCAAGATTAGCCTTTTTGGAGCACAGCTGTTTGCTCAAGATCTTCTCCTTTACTACAGGATAAATGCCAGTCTTCCTAGAATGTTAGACAAACTTTCTATGATCTGAATTTTGCATATTTCTGCAGCTACACCTGAGCCTTGAAATTGTAGAGAATGATTCTGGTATAGGCAACCTAATAATGCCTGTTACACTCAGCAAAGAATACTGCTCCTTATTGGCTTCTATTGTTTACATGAAGTCTCAATTCCTAGTCCATTTCCTCTGAAAGTCTTTCGTTGATCCTGCATTTATTCCTTGGGTTGGTATCCTTGTCTGTCTACATTCTTATTAATTATTATAGACTTTATAATACTCTGATCATCTGTTCTGTTTTTCTCCTGCATTTCTTTCTGATAGGGAGTTCCTTGGTGGCAAGAGATTGAGCCTTTTCTCTCTGGGGCCCCCACTGCTTGACACAGGCTAGATGATCTAAAAATGCTTATTTGATGATTGGCAAGGATAAAGAAAACTGAACAAAACTCCCTTTTGAAATCTTTTGCAACGAAAGCAAGCTGAGTCCTCTATTCAAATTTCATGCTCTATCCTACTGACCCAACTTCTTTTTTAGTTTCTTCCTATAGGGTGCCTTTTCCTTTGAACTTTCAGAGAGCTCAAAATTTGTGTAACAAAGTTTATTAACCATTATACCCTGACACATATTATTCGCAATAGTACATGCATTTTAGTTAGTTTCCTTAAGACATTGATATTTCTTGAGGGCACTTTAGAACCAAACACAATGCTGAAGCTATAGTATTTAGTCAGTAAAGCTTGATACATTTTTGAAGGAGTATTTCCTTGAGTGCACATTCTATCTTCCAGAACTCTACATATGAGGTATATGAGTATGTGGGGGGATTTTTTTTACTTGCTTTGTTCCCATTGGTCATTGAAGTTTTTGGTTGTCTGAGATGGTGGGTTTTCCTAAATGAAGAGTAGAATAACATCTCATTTCTGTTATTTTTCAGGTCTTTGGTCAAGGCATTGGCGTAATCTCTACATCCAAAGGAGCAGAGATTGGACTGTCTATGGCTATTTACCTAAAACAAGTCATAGCCACCATACTTATTAATGGGACAAACTCCCCTTATGGCATTCCATATGTATACCGTGGTTATACCCATCAGTCCATACCCTACTCTCTACAGTTTCTATCCACCAATGCCTTGGGGTTTATAGAGTTTCAGGGCATTTATGAGAAAATTGGAGTTGAGGCTAGCCAGTATTTATTTCCCATTGAAAAGGCCCATGGGCATTTCCTCTTCATTGTGGGAGAAGATGATAAAAGTATCAATAGCAAAGAACATGCTAAGGAAGCCATAGAAAAGTTGAGGAGACACGGGAAGAACAACTGGACCCTGCTATCATATCCTGGGGC